>NW_026916614.1:0-68177 GCF_035046485.1 Aedes albopictus
AGGTTCATCCGTTAGGTGGCGCAAGTGGGCTCTAAAAATTTTGAACTTCTGTATCTCAAGAATCACTGGTTGGTTTAAGGTTTATCCGCTAGGTGCCGTTAGTGAGTCCTAAATATTCGAGACTTCTGTATCTCGAGTACATAGAAGAATTTCGTCTTCGGTAAGGTCGATCAGGACATCAAGAGCTACCCGATAGCGCACTAGTTGGTTCAAGGCAAATCTGCTAGGTGGTGCTAGTGAGCCCTAAAAGTTCTGAACTTCTGTATCTCGAAAATCAGACTACATAGAAAAAAAATCGTCTTAGGCAAGGTCGATCAGGGAATCACAAGCTATCCGATAGTGAACTATCCGCTTTATCCGCTAGGTAGCGCTAGTGAGTTTTACAAATTCTTAGCTGCTGAATCTCGAAAATCAGGCTTCATAGAAAAAAGTCGTCTTCAGCAAAGTTGATCAGTACATCAAAGGCTAACGGATAGTGAACTAGTTCATTCTAGGTTTATCCACTAGGTGGCGCAAAGGAGCCCTACAAATTCTGAACTTCTGTATCTCGAGAATCAGACTACATAGAAAATTTTCGTCGTCGGCAAAGTTGATCAGTACATCAAGGGCTAACGGATAGTGAACTATTTGGTTCTGGGTTTATCCGGTAGGTGGCGCTAGTGAGCTCTAAAAATTCTGAATTTCTGTATCTCGAGAGTCAGACATAGACATAGAAGAATTTTGACTTCGACAAGGTCGATCAGGACATCAAGAACTATCTGATAGTAAACTAGTTGGTTGGAGGTTTGTCCGCTAGGTGGCGCAAGTGGGCTCTAAAAATGTCGATTTTTGCCTGACATAATTTGTGTATCACCCCATACTAGTCTTCCAACATGCCTTATTTCTCCACGGTATTCGCGAAAATTACTGATCTATAAATAGATCACTGGGCGTTCGAGACAAATCAAACATTTCTTTCGAATAGTCTTGCTGGACAATGACAAAATGCAAAAAAAATACAATAGAATAATTGCTTACACACAGTTTGGAAGTAGAATTACCGTAAACAGCCAGAAATGGTAGGGTATTGGTTCCCTTATTAAGCATGTGGCTCCCATTTTCATCCCACGAAAAACAAAGGATTGAAGCGCTGTTTGTTTTGTTTCTTATTTTTGTATTTTTTGTTAGAAGTGAGCACCCATGAAAACAAAAAGAACGGAGTCAATCGGTGCCGTAATCGCTTGTTTTCAAATAGGATGAAAATGGGAGCATGAGATTATTGATGGCACACATACCCTATTTCAAGATTTGCATGAACTGGCATAGGCTGGCATTACGTATGCAAACAATAACAACGCGAATCAAACAAACGACGATTTACTACCGAAGGAGTCAGACCGTGGAGAATGTAAAAGTCATTAAAAGTACACCTACATTTTATAGACATGTCGGTGAGTTTGGGAACGGAACGTTCTCTATATTTGAATACGAAACGAGATCTGTTCAATTGATAACAATTGTGCAGAAAAGTCTTCATCTGGAAGATTGTTGAATATTGAGATTTTTTAAAGGATTTTTGAATAGGTTCGTCCGAAGTGATAGATAATTTCACGTCCAAACAACATCCCACCGTATATTTAAGTACTTTGTTATTAAGAACTCAATATACCTAAATCTGCTATCATTGGCCTACTGGTCAAATATTTCTTTCAAATAGTTCGGACATGCATGACTGCTCCAATTCCTGAAACTCTCGAATAAAACAAGTTTTAAACAACTCAGTACAATATAATTTATTTGTATATAAAACACATAAACTTGATGAAAAACTTTCTCTTATCCGAAAAAAATGCCACAAAATTGCTTCTTCTGGAAGCCAATTTGATGATCTCTCCCCGCTCCAACCGGGCGGGAGGAACGCGCAGGAACCTGGGGCTGAACGCATAAATAAATATTGCTCTTTACCGATTGCGCTCTCGGCAAACAATAAAAATGTTAACCGAAATTCACATCAGCGAGAGAGCAAATCTCAGTACGGAATTTGTGATTACATACATATACCTAGTACATATTACGTATATATCTTAAGTAGGCATTGGCACTCATGCGTGGTTCGCGCACACCCATCTCAACAACACTCAATCACTCATTCAAACTTAAAGTCACATCGTGCGGCTGCTATGGCCCTATCGAGTTTACGGCAAGCTCGTCTTGCTTCCGGCGTCGGTTGCTCCGCCGCTGTTGCTGGATTCCTCCTCCAAAGTTTTCGGCTCACGTTCTCTGTTTTAATTATTTTTTTTTTGGGAAAAGTTACGAATTGGAGGGAAAATTTGTATGAAATCACGTTCTACTCGAGGGTTACAGAGGGGAAACAATGAGGTTAGGTTACACCCGTTTTGTTTTGTGTTACAGTGTTCATTGTGAGTAACGCAAGTGTTTTTTGAAGGTTAGTTTAGGGGCTGTTAATCCGTGTCAGTGCTGGTGGCCGTGTTGTGATGCGGTGATTTGAGTAGTGTTTCTAGGTTAGATTCTACTGTATCGATAGTTTTCTTGGGCCGTCTGTGTGAATTGGATGGTTAAAGTTGAGGGTTAGTTACGATTAGACTTGGTTCTCGGATAACGGTTATGGTTTGGACAACGACTCGACAAGGAATCGGAATACTTACTTGTACAGTACGTAATGTTGCACGATGAAGACAATATCGAACAGTACGGAGAACAGTCCCAATCCGAACTTGGTCGGATCCCCAAAGATCGATGCCCAATCATCTAAACGAGTTGGAATATTATAAATCCTCATCAATCTACCTGTATGCTACGGTTGTTTCTTACCATAATTATAAGCATTGAGCAACATCTGCAGCATGCTCAGCATACCACCGGTAAAGTCGAGAAGGATGTTCTCGATACTCCATCCCACTGTACTCTTCCGCCTGAAGTTCAGTACCGCCTGCGGTACGTACTTGATCAAGGTGATCGCAAGTTTGATGTAGCTGAGTGCGTACAAGAAGTCCAACCAGTGCCAAGTTTCAGTACCAACCAGAATGCCAGACACCACAATTATCGTCGCAAACACTCCAAGAATACCCTGGGCCGTATACGATACCCGTTGTTCTCCTCTCTGCAATACGTTCAACAATACATCAAGTTTTCATGACGATCCGATCTACGCCATTCTTCGTAACTCACCTCGTACAAGAAGCACTGCACCACAGTCAGAAATGTAGCGCACGAGGCATGCAGTGAGAACGCCACATCGTTCGCAATGACCGGATTCAACCCCCGGGGATTCCTGTTGAAGTACTCCTGCTCGATGTGATCGTTCCAGAAAAGTGAGCAGTTGAAGATCGCATACAGCGTATGGCCCAGCAGGTTCAGCGCCAAAAAGTCAAACGATAACCCGACGACACTCTTCCGCCGGAAGTTGATGATCATTTGCGGCCAGAACGATATCGTCCACGCCACGAAGTAGATCCATCCGATCACAAGCGATACGTAGATGATCGCCGTGGAGTTGGCGATCGTTACCCTGATGAAAGCCTTCGCATCATCGATCAGTCCAGCCGGAATAATCTTTCCCACCAGGTCGAACTGTCCGGGTGACTGGGCTTGCAGGGCGACCGGAACGGCCTTATCGATAAACCCATTCGAGGGAGCATCGATCGAGATCACCGAAGGTGTAACGATGACGAACTCCGAGTGTTCGTTGGAGAAATTGAACTGTATACTCTGCGTGAGCTGACCGCGGAAGCGGACCAGAATTTCTTTGGTTTCGTGCACCAGTACGGATATATCCTGGGGATCGAGCACTACGTTGGCCCCGATAGGGGTTTGACTCCGCACTGAGGACGCTGGAATAAAGGCGATTGGAGTCAGAGAAGAAGTCCTTGATCGACGCGACTACAAGCCCACTTACCTGCTAGCAATACTGTGCCGATGAGGACAATCACTGCGGATTTTCCCATCGTGAGCGTGGTGTGATTGGCCGCACTTGGCACGGTTGTGGAACGTGGGCGGCCCAAGTCGGACCAATAAATACTATAGACAGAGTCTACACACTGTGAGCGACTGACTGATTTGCACGCTTCATTGGATGGGTCCTGGAAACAATCAACGGGAGCTGTAAAATGATTTACCCTCTATCTGGACGACGACGACGGATAGATAAGATACAACAAATGCGTCGATTGCGTCCTCTCAATCGTGGCGTTATCGTGGAGTTGAAAAGGTATACGTCACACGCAAGTGCGAGGCGGAGATGCAATTCGAAATCTATAAAAACTGGGTGACGAACGTGCTTATACCGGATCATTCAATCTGGTTACGGACAGACAGCGACGGTGATTGGAGATAACTGTAGATTGTTCAATGAACTGCACCTATTTTAAATCACATGACGAGATCGAATAGGAAGGTGTGCGACATGCATTGGGAATGGCGGCGAAAAAAATACAATTGTATTGCTTGTCTCACTTTGAATTAGGGATTTCCTTGTCTGGATGACAATCTTCAAGATCTTGTCAGTCATACACAAAGCACAATATTTTTGTTATCATATAATAACGTTCAATCACTTCCGTAATATTTTCGGCTAATCATCATGGACACGTATCAATTCCCGGTACGACCCAGAATATATTTCATAAGTTTCTATAAAGTTTTACCATTTTTCGTCTAGGTGATTTCTTTTAAGTATTGCTAAGAAATTCAACATTTCTTCTTTTTTTAACCCGTCGTGGAAGCTCAGTGTAGGCTAAGTGGACGAAAATGAGTCTGGATGTTAAAATTCATCAACGTATCTTCCTCAAATTTAGATTATTCTAGCAGAGGATTTTCTCACCAAACTCCTTTCGTATTTTTTCACGGCATTTTTCCTAGTATTCCTTTTGGAGCTTCTTCCGTATTCCTACCAGCAATTATTCAAGATTCGAACAATTCTTTCCGGGATACCTCCATGAGAACCTTCCAGGCATCCTGAAGTCCAACCGATTTCTTCAAAAGTTTTTCAAGGAAATCCTGCAGAATTTCTTCCAGAGGTTTTCCCGGAATTGCTCCCAGAACCCTTCGCAAGGTTTTTTTGGAGTTCCTCCTGCGTTTTACCTAAAGATTTATTTTTTTGTGATTCCTCCAAGAATTTTTACATGAGTTATTGTGAATTCCAGAAGTTTTCTCTGCAATGCTCCCAGAGTCCCTCACTATATTTCTTCCGACGTTCCTCCTGTAATGCTTCAAGAAATTTACGTCAACTTTCTTCTAGGTTTTCTTCCGGTATTTGTACAGTCTACATTTGTACAGTCTACTCTATTCTACAGAATACACAGACATTCATTGAAAGAATCATTTATCTTGCGTCATTATCAATGTTTGCAGCACATCGGAGATATATTACAAGCATTGAAACGGCCAGTCTTACTGTGCAGCGTTGTCAAAATTATCTAAAAATAAATGGAAAGATTGAATCTTCATCATTGAAGCCATACAACGGGGACATCTCATTCCAACCACTCAGTTTTGTACACGTTGAAAAAGGGTGAGAGTGACGATGCCAAGAAGGTTAACATCACTTCTTTGCTCCTTAGTTTCTGGGGATTGACCAGTATCCAAAGTATCCAAACCCATTCAATATTCACTTTTGTGTGCACCGGGTAACAAATTCGAGAAGAATCGGCATCTCTTCCCACTACTATCTGGAATCGTACGACAGAATCTCACAACAGGAGCGTCTCCAGGGATATTGCTTAAAAGCTCTCGCAAAATTTCTCTAAGAGTTTCACCAGACATTTCTCGTGGAACTTTACGTCTTAAAAGATTTCTTTCGGTGTTGCTTTTGAGTTCCTTTCATACAGGAGTTATTTCTGATGAGGATGGGTCACATGAAGTTCTTCTTTTTACAACGGTTTTTCTAGGATTTCTCTTGCGGTGATTTCAAAGACGTCATCCTGAGATTCTCTTAAATATTTTCCCAGGAATACTGCAATTGTGATTGTGAATAAGCATAAATTAGCCTTAGTTAAAATACACAGAAATATTGGGATTTCTCTAATATTAACTCCCAGAATTTTTGTGGTAATTTTCCAGGAGTGTTTTTCGGAATAACTCTTGGCATGGCCAACGAAATTCCATTGAAAACAGAGGGAAATAAAAAAGAGAAGAAAGAAGAAAAGAAAAGAAAAAAAAGAAAAAAGGAGGGAAATATGCTTATGCTCATGCCCAAATTTTGGAAGGAATCCTGGTGGAGTCTCGCGATAAACTCTGAGAAGAACTATTGGAGAAATAACGAAATCAACTTCGGAAAACAAAATCCCGAGAAAACTGAGACATCTCCAAAAAATTTCATAGAGTAATCTTGGAAATTTCTATGAGAACCTTTGGAAGCCTATGAGATAAATTCCCGGAGAAATTACCGAAGAAATTCCGCGAGGAATTTCGAAAGAAATCCCGGAGAATCTTTTGCAAAAATATTTGAAAAAATGCGAAGGCATGCATAAAACCTGCTGACATTTTTGGAAAGCTATCACAGAAAACCGCAAAGGGGCCGTTCATAAACCACGTAGAATTTTTGGGGGGAGGGGGGTCCTGGCCAAAGTCTACGCTCCATACAAATTTCAAATTTTTTGTATAGACAAAAGTCTACGATGGGGGAGGGGGGGGGGGGGTGTCTGAGATGGCCAAATTTTGGTCTACGTGGTTTATGAACAGCCCCAAACCTGGATGAACATTGAGAGAATTTTATTAGGATCTTTGGACGGAACCTCATAAGAAACTCTAGAAGCATTACCTGGAAAACCTCTGGAACAAATCCTGGGAGGAACGAAGGCAACAATTCCGTGAAAAAATTTAGCAGAAACCCTGGGATGAACTCTGCTCTGGTAGAAATTTCAGAAACAATTTTCTTTGAAATCCCAGATGGATCACCAAAATATCTGGGAGCAAATCTGATCCCCTGGATAGAATATTGGGTTACACTCTTGGAGAAATTCAGACAAACCTCCAGCAATTATCCCTAGATATATCCTAGGAAGAACTCAGGAAAAAATAAAGAAAAGAATTCTGTAAGACACTGGGTAAGAATTTGGAGAAGGAATTGCGATGGAAAGTGGAAATCCAAGAATAAATCTCGGAAGGGATTACAGGTAAAATCCTGGACAGAGTTTCTGTAGTAACCCTCAAATGAATTTCAGAACAAATTTTAAATAGATTTCCAAGTAAATGCCAAGGAAATTCCAAACCCTAAAAAGTTTTTGAGATCACTTGTTTTCTTCAGGGTTTACTAGTAAATACCCATCAATATCCAGGATTATATTGGCATCCCAATATTACTACACATTACTAGTAGAAAACTCTGGCACTAACTACTCAGAACTTGCTATAAATACTACATTTATTCAAACCCAACGCTTTGTTTGTAGTATGCTCGAAAGTTTTAGTGCAGTTAATTCGTTAAAAATAACATAAGCTTTCTAAAAATATAGATCAGAAATCTGAGATGCAATTTCATTGAAATTCTGAAGAAAGGTCTTTTAACTCACACCATCGAGGCATTATTGGACTTTAAGCTAGGTTTTTGCGATTTTTTTTTCTCCCGGAATGTCGTCTTAATTTTCAGAGATATTAAATAAAATTTTAATGTTTGTCTCAAGCTCTCGAGTCTCAGATATACTTCCAAAGGAATGAACAGAAGTTTACGCAGCTAATCCAGAAATTGCTGAAGAAATTTCACCAAAATTCAATCAAACGGTCCTATTTCAAAGAGGAGTTCCAAGAAATTTCATCATGAGCAACATTACATCCATTATTAATTATTTCATTGTTCAACTGGTTCAGAGAGTTGTACTGAAGGGATTGAACCTAAACCAATTCTGAAAATATCGTAAAAACCAGCTATATTATGCCTAAACTTTTACATGAATTCTGTCAGAAATTTCTTCAAAGTATCATCAGATACATTTCCTGGAATCCAGCAAGAAGTTCCTGCATATCCAAAGCACTCTTCCCACAAATTCTACTAATATTCCACCAACAATTCTTCCAGAAACTCTTTGTAGCTGTAGGCGTCCATCAGAAAACACTTCAACACGCAGTTGGAATTTTTAACATATGTTCTGGAATCGTCCTGAAGAAACTTAGGAAGTGCAGAAATATTTTATTATGAATTATGAATTCGGCTATGCTTCCCAATATGTATTCTATTCTATATATTCCCTTAAAAATTTTAAATTTCTTCTTGTTTGACCCCGCATTGGAAGCTTTGCTTTGCCCGAAATATTGGCATTGCAGGAAAAAAATTGTAAATTGATCCTAAAAGAGGTCTGCCTACAGTTTACTTATGAATTCCGTTTGAAATTGCAGATTGTTTGTCAGATATTATTTCGATATTTCTGGGATTTAAGCAGTTCAACACAAAGTTGTCAAGAAGAAAAACTTCCAAAACTTGCTTTAAGAACTGCGCTGAAAATTGTTCAAAAAAAAAACAAATTTATTACCTTTCATTTCTTCCAAAATTCTTCCAAGACATCAGTAGGAAAAAAATATAAGAGTTTCTCGAAAAATGTCACCAGAATTACCCTAGGAACTGTTGCCAGCGAATTTCCGGCGAAATGCTTCCAAACTGAAGATCCCAAAATACAGTCAGGAAGCCTATGAATTGCTGGAGTTGTACGTGTTCGTGAACAATCCGGTACTGTTTGCTTAGTGCAAAGACCAAAGTAGTTCCATTGCAATCGATTGGGATACCTTGTCTGGAACGTCAGACAGTAACGATTGGAACGCCACTGATGAAGACTTTCACTGACCGAAAATCACACCATTCCGATCAACCGTAGAGTGATGTTGGACCATAGGAGATATTGACAGTTCGTAGCATTCCGGATTATGGAGATCCTCGAAGATACGAACGTTTCGGATTGGAGATGGATGCCAACCAAGCTAAACGTGGAGGACAAGGCTACGAAATAAGGCAAGGGTCCCAGCTATTTACTACCGTCCCTACACAGTTATGGATCACACACAGTTACGGATCACTTTGATGTTTAAAGTCGAATATCTTGCTCAAAACATATATTTCGGCACAAAATTCATTTTTGTAGCATGATCCTATTTGTTTTCTGAGATAAAAAATCATTTACAAGAGTTCAATCTAAACATAAAATGTATTTTAATACAACGATAGTGTTGTCCTCTCACATCTGCCAATAAACAGCCGAATTCCATAAGAAGCTACTCCTGCAGCGGTAAGTTCTAAAAGTGTCGAAATCCATCAATTTCGATATAAAAATCGCTCATACACGTTGGATGAGATATGTATGTATCTATTAAAAGAAGTTTTGTTTCATTCTGGGACTCAAATACTAGAATAATGTGATTTTCAACAGTGATCCATAATGTGACCCAAAAACTGATCGTTTGACGCTATTATGGATCACTTTAAACAAAGATAGATTTTCGCTCCACTCAACGCTCTTGATACAATATTCTTACCTTAAAGTATCAAAAGTATCATTAAAAAACATGTAACCTTGAAAACCAGGTGTCTTGAAACACAGAGTTGTAATAATAAGACTTAAAATGGAGAGCATCACTGAAACCTAGTGGCGCACCTCTTTCGAAGTGAATAGATTCGGGATTTTTCAATGTTTTCTCTTTATTCCTGTTGTAAAATCGGGTACTCCATCAGTTAAATAATCAATACACTGCGTAGTTTAGCCTTACAAACGCAAATTTGTTATTAGAGTTGGAATTTTGAGTAATTTTGCACTGATCCATAATATGGCAAAAATTGATCCATAATATGTGGGACTCTGTGGAGCTGATTCATAATAAGGCATTTTGTAAACAGTGAAATATTCCTGTTTTACGCGGAAATGACTTGCGATTATACTTCAAATGGATCGGTAATGAAAAGTTCGAATCAAAACAGGGCTAACGGTGCTTTCAAAGTCGTATTTTTTGTTTTCTTTTATTTTTAATTGAATTTTGAAGGTCAAAAATACTACTAAGTGATCCATGACTGTGTACCCACGGTACAATAACTTCAGGTGGTTTAACGGGCCTGCATTCCTATACGAAGACGAGTCAAAATGGCACAGATGAAGATCCTGCGCATTAGGAGCACTCAGATGAAGAACTACGGCATGTCCGTATTCATGTTCACTGTTCAGCACACGGCTGAATCCATACACTGAACGAAAACCCCATCCCAATCGACATGTAGAGCATGGATCGGGGTATCTTCTGAATTTTTTACGTTGCAGAAAATGTTCTTCGTTTTTGCAGAAACCATTTTTTAGTGAAATTTTGTTCAAAAATGGTTTCTGCAAAAACGAAAAACATTTTCTCTCGCGTAAAAAAATCAGAAGATACCCTGATCCATACTCTACATGTGCACGAAAACCGATTTGGAAAATATCGCTTCGTTATTTAATAAAAAATCGAAAACCAAAAAGTGAGGAAATGGATCCAGTTTCGCCTTAAGGGGCGTGATCGTATCGCCTCTCAGTCGATCTTGGGCGGGGGGTTTCGTTCAGTGTAGTGCCTTTCCAGTGGTTTTCCAAATGGGAGAGACACGAAGAAAGGGAAAAAAGAATGTTCCAACGATTCTTCCCTTACCACATTGTTTTTGGGCATAATTAAACATTATTTTGAACTAAGACAAAGTAAATCAAACACGCCGTGGAGTCGTGACTATACAGGGTGTTAGGTTCGTGAGTGCAAACTTTTTAAGGGGTGGTAGAGGACCATGAATGGTGAAAAAAAAAATGTTCTCGCAAATGGTCAAATCTCGACCGTTACGTAGTTATTGAACTTTCCATGTTTTGTGCTATTATTGCCTTAACTGGCTATAACTTGAAAATGGTCAAACTTATCGCAGTTTTCTTAACCTTATTCGAAAGATTATTAAATTTTCTATCAAATGACATGAAGCCTTAGTTAAATAGCTAAGATTTTAGAGTAAAACAGCTCAAAAGTATGGTGTTTTAATTTGATTTTGTCAATTATCTTTAAAAAAATGCGTAATAAATTGAATTTCTATCTTAAGCAAAGTTGTGACCCCTATTCCACTTTACAATTTTGTCTTCGACACTAAACTTCAACCTCTTATCGTTTTCTTGCAATTTCGATTTAGACATCGCATTTCAAATAATAAATTTGCAAATGTACAAGTAAGCACTTTTTTGTGCACTGTGCCACTGGAGCTAAATCGAAATTGCAAGAAAACGATAAGAGGTAGGGGGACGTTCATAAATTACGTCGAGCAAAAATCGACTATTTTCAGCCCCCCTCCCCCGTATGTCACACTTTTTGTATGGGACCTCTGACATTTTTGCATGGGTCGTCACACTTTGCTGAACCTCCCCCCCCCCCTCCCCTCTCAAAGCGTGACGTTATTTGTGGACATTCCCTGGAAGTTTGGTGTCAAAGAACAGAAGTCATAATTTTGCCTAAGAGAGAATTTCAATTTATTACGCATTTTTTAAAGATAATTTACAAAATCAAATTAAAACACCCTATTTTTGAGCTATTTTACTCTAAAAACTTAGTTATTTAACTAAACCAATCGATTCAATGATGTCATTCGATAGAAAATTTGATAATTTTTCGAATAAGGGTAAAAAAACTGCGATAAGTTTGACCATATTCAAGTTATAGCCAGTTAAGGCAATTTTAGTCAAAAACATGGAAAGTTCAATAACTGCGTAACGGTTGAGATTTGACCAAATGCGTAGAATAATTTTTTCACCATTCATGATCCTCTATAACCCCATTAAAAGTTTGCACTCACGTGTCACGAACCTAACACTCTGTATAATGAAAAATTGTCAAAATGACCTTTCCCCCATTGAAACTACACAAAATTTCACGCTTCCTCCAACGCTCCATGTGACCATACAACCCTCATTACACTGAACGAAACCCCCCGCCCAAGATCGACTGAGAGACGATACGATCACGCCCCTTAACGACATTTGGTCGGAAACCGTATGGTCCACCGACCGAATGATGTCATCTTAAAACCGGATGACAGTGATGTGAAAATTGAATGTCGACCATATGGTCGAGCAACCTTGTTTTTTAGCGATTGATAACAATAATGTCACCGCTATCTTTTACTAAAAAAATGATGCGCTTAGTGGCCAGGATACCCTCGCGGGCATCCTTTTCAAAAAAAAGTTGGCATGTCCAAGACATGCGATGCAAAATTGTCAACGACCCGGGTGTCACGATCAAGGAACTTGTTACGCTATCGATGAATAAATTCGGTACATCTGAGCGGCCTTCGCTCTGCAACTAATATTCATTCACATACACCGAGAAAAATTTCTACTCAATGACTGAGTTGGCCTTACTCAGAAATCGAAAAATCCTTTGTTTTCTTACTCAGTTTCGGCTAAAAGTGGGACAACCCATTGGCAATGGGTTGTCCCACTTTTAACGGAAACTGAGTAAGAAAACAAAGGATTTTTCGATTTCTGAGTAAGACCAACTCAACCACTGAGTAGAAATTTTTCCCTGTGTAGCGTGCGTCGACTCATACGGGAACAAGATGATCGTCATCCGCTTTTTAGGATGATTGCCGTATGACTGATTCGTCATTCGAAAACACGATTTTGGTAATTTGGAATGGATGGTCGGACAAATCAGTCGATTTCGGGATGGGGTTTTCGTTCAGTGTAGCAGCGTTTGTTGATCAACAATAACAACAGCCATTGCAACAACATCACCCGGCTTCGTCGCGTCGTCCACATCCGATATTGTGGTGAGTGAGAGCTTCGATATTGAAGGCCACCACCAGCAGCACTAAAACAGCCTCGCTCGCATCGCAGCGCTGTGCAGCATCGCTATCGTGTCGTTTCGTCTCTAAATATAGGCTAATTCCACAAGCCATTACTGGAGGAACGACACCTGACGTCGACGACGATGCTTCCACCTGTGCACAGCACAGCTGTGACTTCGAAGCGAGAGATCGATATATAGGAGAGCACGCTCCGCATACCATTCAATGTCACCCAATTTGATCAAGCCTCTATAATACCGGTCAATTGAATCAACTTTTATCGAGCAAGTTTCATTCATCACTTTTACTCTTGATGCTGTCGTCGCGAGAGGTTGTCGAGATCGTCGAGACGAACGGAACAAAACAGGGAAACCTCTAGGTGAGGGGTACCCGAGTGTACTTGAATATCAGTAAGAAACAGTGATATTCTGATCAATGCAAGTTTCAAGGATTTTTCTGAAATTTTTGCAGGAATTTATACAGAATTTACCCTGAAGATTCGTTCAGGAATATCTCCGGAAATTCAATCACAGGTTTCCAAAGGATTTTCCCGGGAGTTCGTCTAGATACTACCTTGTGAGTTAAGGGTCCATATAGCCACAGCTGTAAAGGCATGGGTATTCAGCGTGACCATGCTGAGGGTTCGAATCCCGGTCGGTCGATGAACTTTTCCTAATGGAAATTTTTTTGACTTTCTTGGGCATAGAGTATCTTCGTGCCTACCACACGATATACGTATACAAAATGGCCATTGACAGAGGAAGCTCTCTGTTAAGAACTAAGTGCTCATAGGACGCTAAGCTTACAAAGCAGACTTCATCAGTCAGACTTTGAGTTCCTTCAGTTTGGAAAATATTTTACGACGGAGGTCAAAACGGGAATTATCCAAGACTTCAAGAAAATATCTAAATAAATTCTCTGAGTAGTACTTTTGTTTGGCTCGGGCAAACCAACAGCTGGACGAGAGATCATAAATGCTAGACTGCTGACTGGAGTGTACATACGCTCGAGATCGATCTGTATATCCGCGTTCGCTTTGTTTTGACGCTGCTCTGTGTCGATCGGTCACCAAACTGGTTGTTCTGCGTCAAACTCACGCCAGCCCGACCGAATAATAACCGTCATTAGATTGTTTGCATACGACTGAATCGCAATGTAAACAACAAACAGTCGGATCAGTTAGCTACGTATCCCTAATTATACGCCATTTCGCGATCTAAAAAACTGCGATTCCAGATGACCTTGACAATGTGACACGCACAACTTGATAAGTTACTTGTCAAAAAATCAGGACTTAAAAAGATCGACGAACACGGGTGTAAATCTGTAGCTTCGTATTAGTTGAAGTGGGATAGCTGTTCTATGATCGATTGTTTACCGGTATCGTAAAGTTTACAACCAGGGCTCAGATAACGGCGATGAATGCCCAGGCCCAGTCCCAGTCAAAAGCCGGTAATTCCGTCGGTTGTATATCAGAGCGCTTCACGTGATTTGGTGATAGAGATTTATGACTTTTTTTTTCCGAGACAGGACATTCAGCTCTTGAAGTTGCCCGAAGAACACGATGACATAATGCAGTTTGTCAGACCGCGATAAGAAATCTGTGCTAAATTCCGATGACAAGTAGCTGGGTATCAGTCCGCGATCGAACAGGGCAAATCGATTTCCTTGACATCTAACTGGAGCGATGATGCACCGCATTCCGGATACTTGTTACAAACGAACGTTGAACACGCTAAGTGAGTAACTGAGTACCTTCGGCCATCTGTTGCAGCATTTACGATTGGTTGCATCATATCGTGGTGACCATCAACCCGAGTCAAGCCCATGATTGATAGTTCATAAAAGCCTGCTGATGAACTTGACTACCTACTCCGTTTCTTCGTCTCACCAACTCATCCTCAATGGAGAGGTATGACGCCGAAAAATTATTGATGTCAATGCCAATAGCTCTTACAATGAGCTCTTCAATCTCACAATTGTAGAAGATTGATTCATCTAGCAGTGATCCATCGGGTTTTACTACAATTATTGATGGGCTTCTATTTAGAAGCAGGAAGTTCAAGGTTCATTCCTTGGCTTGTGCTCTTTCTGCTACTGTAATCGCATCTATGCAATCGAGCCTGTGCCACAACTTCCAGGGATTCCTCTAGAGATTCCTTCAGGAATTCCTCCAGGGATTCCTTCAGGAATTCCTGCAGGGATTTCTTCAGGAATTCCTGCAGGGATTCCTTCAGGAATTCCTCCAGGGATTCCTTCAGAAATTCCTCCAGGGTTTCCTCCAGGGATTCCTTCAGGAATTCCTCCAGGGATTCCTTCAGGAATTCCTCCAGGGATTCCTTCAGGAATTCCTCCAGGTATTCCTTCAGAAATTCCTCCAGGGATTCCTTCAGAAATTCCTCCAGGGATTCCTTCAGGAACTCCTCCAGGGATTCCTTCAGCAATTTTTCCAGGGATTCCTTCAGCAATTTCTCCAGGGATTCTTTCAGGAATTTCTTCAGGGACTCCTTCAGGAATTCCTCCAGGGATTCCTTCAGGAATTCCTCCAGAAATTCCTTCAGGAATTCCTCCAGAGATTCCTTCAGGAATTCCTCCAGAGATTCCTTCAGGAATTTCTCCAGGGATTACTTCAGGAATTCGTCAAGGGATTCCTTCAGTAAATCCTCCACAGATTATTTCAGAAATTCCTCCAGGGATTCCTCCAGAGATTCCTTCAGGAATTCCTCCAGGGATTCTTTCAGGAATTCGTCTAGGGATTCCTTCAGTAATTTTTCCACAGATTCCTTCAGAAATTCCTCCAGGGATTGCTCCGTCAGGAATTCCTCCAGGGATTCCTCCAGGAATTCCTTCAGGGATTCCTCCAGGAATTCCTCCAGGGATTCGTCCAGAGATTCTTCCAGGAATTCCTTCAGAGATTCCTTCAGGAATTCCTCCAGAGATTCTTTCAAGAATTCTTTCAGGAATTCTTCCAGGGACTCCTTCCGGAAATCCTCAAGGGATTCCTTCAGGAAATCCTCCAGGGATTCCATCAGAAATTCCTCCAGGGATTCCTTCAGGAAATCCTCCAGGAATTCCATCAGGAAATCCTCCAAGGATTCCTTCAGGAAATCCTCCAGGGATTCCTTCAGGAATTCCCCTAGGAATTCCCCCAGGGATTCCTTCAGGAATTCCCCCGGGATTCCTTCAGGAGATCTTCCAAATATTCCTTCAGGAATTCTTCCAGGGATTCTTTCAGAAATTCCTCCAGGCATTCCTTCACGAATTCCTCCAGGAATTTCTCCAGGGATTCCTCTAGGAATTTTCAGGAATTCCTTCAGAAAATCCTCTCAGAGCTCTGTTAATTCCCTGTGTGGGTGATCTGATGATACTCAAGCTCAAGCTCATGATCATTTTGGCTTAATAACGGTTATAATTACCAAAATTTTAATTATAACCGCTTCAAACCCTCGATAAAACCGATCGTCCGTGAGTCATTCCACAACCTTTCATTCTACAGCTGTAAGAACCATAAACCCCCAGAAATCACGTGCACGAGTGAGTATTACTAAATAACAACAAGCTCCCATCTTGTTCGACTCCTCTCTCACCTCAGCTGTTTACTAATTCCACGCGTGGTAACCGATAACCACCAGTTAGGTAGTAGGAGAAGCCTGACCCCCCGGCTGATTAGCAATGCAGAACTTCCACTACTGGGAGCACACACCCTCCTCCGTGACCGTATAGGTAGGTACCTTCTCCTGCTCAATTGATAAGAAGCAGCGTCGTTTCGCGAATCGATTGATTGTTATTGGGGTTTTATGGGTGTCATTACAATGTCCACGAGCATTGAGCACGAGCCGTAGAGAGATACTGGTTGGCGCTGCCGCGCCGCACCGGTCAATATACCGTTCGTTCGATCGATTGTTATGCATAGCGGATTATTAATTGACGCGTAATTGATCGTAACAGGTTGTGGATGGGTGGTACGGAGGGATTGTCGATAGCGTCGATACTTATTAGTAGGTGAGGAGGTTAATCGAATCACCTAGCTAGGTGGCTGCCGGCGAGAGTGGTGCGATGGATTGATTTGATTTGCACATTACGTATTATTCCGTGGGAATCAAGTGATATGACCTCAGAGAAGATTTTTGAATACGTCTTTTTTCAACGTTCACGGTCAAAGGCTTATTAGTGAAACGTAAAATGTTAGCTAACTATTCATTTAAGCATGATTGCAAACGGTTCGAAGGAGGAATTACCACGCCTGCCATCCCGAATTTCTATCGTACCTTACCTTACCAATCAGGCTAACGCCGGGGTGGACTCTGCTGTACATAGTAGCCGTCTCCATTCCACTCGGTCCATGGATGTTTGTCTCCAGTTCCGCACTCTGCGTAGGATCCGCAGATCGTCCTTCGAATTTCTATCGACAGTGATGAAATCGAGGCGGTTGGAGAGTTTGTTTACCTGGGCTCATTAATGACTGCCGACAACGACATCAGCAGAGAAATTCAGAAACGCATTGTGGCAGGAAATCGAGCTTACTTTGGACTCCGCTGAACAAAGTTACGGCGCAGTACAGACGGAAGACGGGACTTGCAGAAGGCGAATGAATCACGAGCTGCATCAGCTGCTGAAAAGCAGCGACAATAGGGAGGCTACGGTGGGCGGATCACGTCATCAGGATGTCGGATAGCAACCCGACTAAAATGATTCTCGAGAGTCATCCGACCGGTATAAGAAAACGTCATGCGCAGCGAGGTGGGTCGATCAAGTGGAGGACGATTTGCGAACCCTTCGTAGAGTGCGGAACTGGAGACACACAGCCATGGACCGAGTAGACTGGAGACGATTCTTACGTACAGCAGAGGACACTCAGGCCTTAGTCTGACCGGTAAGGTAAGTATATGTTCTCCGATGTCTGAAGCTAACAAAGCCGTATTTATGAGTGGCTAGTGTAATTACCATCCATATTCAACTGAATTGATAAACAACATCTGAGAAATGGTAATTTCTATCAGAAATTTATAAAAATCTCACGATTTCCTGGAATATGCTTCAGTTTTTATCCCGAATCCCAGGACAACGAAAATGGTCGGGAAATGGACACTCTACAATGTCTACATATAATTGATCCACCATGTGAATCAATATTGTTGGTTTTAATTGAAAATTCTGGTTACTTTCCAAAGACAACTTTGAAAAATTCGGGGATCTCAACAACGATTAGTTCTTGGAGTGATTCCGGAAGTTATTTCTCAAGGAATATGTGACGAAATTGCTGTAGGTGAAAATGAGGGAAACCTTTGAAAACTCACTGGTAAAATTTTTGGACCGATTCCCGGAGATGTCTTCGGAGTTTGGTCAATAACAAAATCTCTGAAAGCCACTTGTAAAAGAATACCAGAAGATTTTTTTTAGGAATTTGTAAAATTAACACAAATTTTGAAATATTGCACTAAGGAAATTCTGGAGAATCGATTCGCGAATTTCAAGATCATGGTCTGCTTGGAAAATAGGCGTAAGAATCCCATGAGAAATCTCTGGATAAATTATAGGATTTTCAGGGCAAACGTCCATAATAGCTTTCAAAAAATCAGAAATACGCGAAATACTGAAAAAATTTCGGAAGAGTGAGAGAAATCCATGATATTTTAAATTATTTTTTTACGGATTCCAAAAGAATCTCCTAAACTACTTCTGATAGAATGTCAAATCTTTGATGATGCGGACGACATCTTGGGACAAGTTTTGAAAAAAATCCTTCAAAAAAACCTTTGTAACAAGAGCCGAAAGTGTCTTAAACTATTTACATTATGGATTTTTAAATCGTGACTTAACGGCAGAAAACAGACTGGAAAAATCCTGAATCATTTCTAAAAATAATTTCTAGGAAGTAGTCGCTGAAATATTGTTTGGAAAAAATCCTAAAGACTAGGCTAATAGAAGAAATCCCAAAAAACCAAAGCAACTATTGAGTGAACAACTTTCAAAAAAAAAACTGTAGACAATGTTTTGAAACGTATACAGTAGGAAAGTTTCTGAAGGGTCTCTGTAGAAATTCTTTGGGCCAATTTGGAAATCCAAAAGATCGTAGAGGAACTACCAAAGGTATTTTTAAGTTATTCTTACATGAATTCCTGTAGCCATTGTAGGAAATGAATTCCTGTAGGAATTGTAACTAATGAAATTTTGCGGAACACAACAAATGCATTGTTCCCCCGATGGGCACCACAAACAGGACAACTGTTAGCATAGCCCTACAAATACACATTTTATTTTCCGTATCAGGTCCAACGATTGGGAACACAGATACGAAAAACAAAATAGAACATTACAAATGCACAAAATACAAACATGCAACAGATAACATTAATTGTGCCCAGTTATCTAAATAGATAACGTAGTCCAATCCCAGGATGACGAGGTTTCATTATTGTTCTTGGTCCATCAGTCAATCCTGTAATCGTATTTCTTCTGGGGGATTGCTTTTTTGTTCGCAGCGTTAGTTGCTTACATATCTTGAATTTGGTCTAGGAGTTTCTAATCCTAAGGGGGTACCTGATTCGGGCCACAATACAAGACCATCTACATTTTGATGTCCGTGCTAGTGGACGATTTGCGCGTATTGTACTTGATCGTTGCCCGGAACGATCTGAGCACTACAAATACTAACTAAATACTATGGACAGATTCACAAACCAGAGTATAACGTATAGCACAAACTAACAAAACGTACACAAATAATTACAAACGTAACAAACTCTCAAATTTCTTCGGCAATATCAACAAGAATTTTTTAAGAAACCGTTTCCCGAATTAATGGAACAAATTAGAGAAGATATCCAGAACACATAGGTGGGTCGACCAAGTGGAAGACGATCTGCGGACCCTACGCAGAGTGCGGAACTGGAGACAAACTGCCATGGACCGAGTAGAATGGAGGAGGCTACTATGTACAGCAGAGGCCACCCCGGCCTTAGCCTGATTGCTGATCTGATCCAGAACACATCTTTGAACGAATTACTTTTTTTGTTGGGATTTGAACCATTGCGACCATTGCTGTGATCTATTGTGGTATACCCCTGTTTAATTTAGTGTAGAATTAGCATTTAAAGCTAAGTTTCGTGTTGCCAAGTAGAGCGCTCAAGTAAAATTCCCTCTTTTTCCGCAAGTAATTTTGACAACTGATCCAGTATGGGGAGAAACTCGGGGAGAAACGTTACTTTTCCTTACGGAATAATAGCGCGGACAATTTTTCCGCAAGGAAAAGTGACAGCTCCATTTGATTCGCACGGGAGGCGTTATGAGTGTTACACTTTTATCCTTACTTGCCATCTGCGAACCGCTCAAGTAATTTTAAAGCGGAATCATTACTTGACCATTACTTGTCCTATCTTTTTGCACAGTACGTACGAAGTGGAAACTAGCCATAAGTTAAAATACACATTAATAAAAACTAAAAAAAAACCTGTTTAATTTGTTTGCATCCTTTCAGACGACGAGTCACCATTCAGGGTAACTGTCGTTTGTTAAGGATGCAATGTTGGCTTATCTGGTATGATTCTTAGAATGTACTCTACCACTAGTTTGGGATTTTTAACCACATCTTAAAAGGACTTCCTTGTTGAAATATTTTCTCCTATGTACAATTATGTGACTGTCCAGTCACAAAATAGATATTTGAGGTCTCAATTTCACAGTTACAAAATGGACAGATATCAGTTTGACATTTGTTTATCTTTTTCAAATGATATCTGGTCGGGCAATGTCCTGTGGAGAGCCCAATGATCATGCTCAGAGAATTTTTATTTAGATTTAGTAACTTTTCTGTAATTTTGCTATTTGGCGTTGTAAAAAAATTTGATTGCCTTGCAATTCGACTTGGGGTTCCCCATTTTTTTTTAATTCCAACTGTAAAAAAACGAAGTACATGTTGATAAGGAACCAGTGTAAAAATCCCGAGGAAATCCTGAATGACCCTTCAAAAATACCCTAAACCAGGGGTTTTCAGCCTCTTTGGCTCGCGGTGCACTTTTGGGAAATGAGTTGCTTTGCGGTGCACCTGTTCATTATAGTCAAAGAATCCGATTTTAGAGTTTCCTAAAAACGCTGTCATATTTTCCAAAGTGTCTTCCTGCTGCAACGATATATGTTTAAATATGTTTTCCATTGATATAATAACCGTCAACCCCCGTTGTTTGAACGACTCCTCATGCAAACCAACCAGTTTTTAATTTTAACTTCTGGTAACCCTAAGGGCGGTTTGCTGTTTTGTTTTAATCCTGCGATCTGCTCCACTCCATGTCATATTCTGCTCATGACGTTTGAATCATTTTCAGTTTGAACGATGTGCAGTTTAGCGGCGGTTAAATTAAAAAGTGTTCACATTAGATGCGGTCAAACTAACGGGGGTAGACGGTATATCATTGGTGAGCTTTTTTTGTAACTTGTCGGAGCTTACTACGAGTAAAACTGTTGATGAACCTAGGACATTTTTTTCTGTTGTTGACGGTGTTCTTGAAAATTTTCGGGCAACAATAATCTCTGGTGGATTCCTAACAAGTTAACAAGAACCTCGACGAATTCCTGAATTTACCCTTGAATCATTTTAAGGATTTTTCCACTATAACTAGATTCTCGGAAGATTCCTGGCAAATTTGCAATAATTGACAAAATTTTCGGTAAATTTCATCCTTGTTTTCTAGCCGATTCATAAGGAAATCTGAATGTAATACTAAAACAATCAAAATTCGAAAATATCAAATACGAAAAGCAATGGAAAGTTGAGAGAAATTCTTAAAAGCTGCTTGCAAGACCCTTTCCCAGATCACACGAGAATTCGTATGATCTACAGGTTGAATTTCTTTTGTGATTTTCAGCGAAGTTATTGAAGATGCACTACAGATTCCTTATAAAATAATTGATGGCTGGATTTATTAAAAAAAACATTCTTACATTTTTCACGAGATTTTTGGTACCGTCGTTGGGGGTGAGAATGGGTCAAAAAACGATACTCAAAGATTGTTTGTTAAATAACAAATGCAATTGAAGTCGGAGTAACTTTTTATTTGGTATGTATACTCTCCTATGTGGTAATGATAGTTTAGCAAGAAATTATCACGTTATATGAATTGCTTAGTAAACTACAAATGATTGAAAATTGATTCAATCTCACCCCTTAGAGGGGGTGAGAATGGGTCAAAGTATTCGAAATCACCTATCTAAGAATATGAATAAATTTTATTGATCATATATAGTAAACCTACTTAAAACACTATGTTATCATGACGAATAAAAGCTTAGGTAATTTTAAAAGATGATTAATCCACCTAAAAGGGCTATTACAACCGAAAAAATGGTTGAAATTTGATAGAATGACGTTTGTATACTGTATCATCATTTTTAGCCATCATAATCATCCTCATTAAGAGTTTCAACCTCCATGAGAGGAGGGGAGATTACAATGAGGGAGGGGCGAAGAAAGAATGAAAGATTGATTGTAAAAAAACATGCTAGTTTTTGTATACTGCATAAGAAATGTTTAACCAAACCCTCCGTTATAAACTCTTATGTACATGATCATTGGCCTCTATATTGCTAAAGCAAATCACTCCATCTCTAAAGATTAGCTGATGATTAGAGGAGCTGTCCACACGCATGGGTGTATTGTTATAAATGATTTTAGGCACTAAACGTATTAACACACTCGTTTGACGCTTCTCGACATATTTTTAAAAGAAAGCGTGCTTTAATGAAAATACGGTAAACATGGCACCACTCTAACGTCAAATGGGGACTGGATAACAAGTTGAATTTTTAGTTAAGGTTATGTGCACTCGATAACTTGCTTGACCCAATCTCACCCCCATTCTTAATATTTAGACATAGGGTCGAAAATATTAAGTTTTTAAATAAAAAGAGCAATGACAGCCCGCTTTTTTCATTACATCAACCAGGTAATACCTACAGCTAACCACTTATAAGAAAATGTATGATTAGGTACTTGTGTTAAACATTACGAAGGAGAAATTTTTTCAGAGTGATTTACTAGTAGTTTCATCATATAAGTTTAGCCACAAATTTAACAAAAAAACGATTATTGCAAAACATCTTATTCTGCATCATGACGTGTAAAAACATCTCCCCTTTGAAATAATATAAAGTTTTCAATATAAATTAGCGATAGTTATTGAGCTATTTCAAATTTTATGTTTCTCCGTTTTGACCCAATCTCACCCCCCAGACCCATTGTCACCCCCATCGACGGTATATCAAGGGTAATCAAAACACTTCCTCAGCAAGAACCTTGAAAATTTAAATAGCGATCATTCGGAACTTCGTTTTGTAGTGGACCACAAGGTATTTTCGAAAATTGTTCGTTAAAGTGATGGCAGGACTTTTGATATGTCTTGCGGTGCACTTGTCGAGACTTTGCGGTGCACCAAGTGCACCGCGGTGCACGATCTGAAAACCGCTGCCCTAAACAATTTGTAACAAGCGATCCCCGGAGGACATTCTCAATGAATCCATGAAAGAGGGAGTAAAAAACTTACTTTTAATGCAAATATTGGAATGAATTCCGGGGTAAAGGTTTGATTCAAATATTACGTAACACAAAATATGACCATTTAAGACCGTCTATTTTTTTGAGAAATCCTTTAAAACTTTCTAAACGAATCTTTGAAGAAATCCCTAAAAGAAAATAATAGAAAGAATTCTTCGAAGACTGTTGAAATTATCCTTTGAAAATATCAGTACAATTCATGAGATATTGGAACAGTTTTGGCAAAGAATCCCTTTGGAGAAAACGTAGTCTGGATGAAAACAACAAACTTATGTCCAACTCCTTGAACCATGATTTCTTCGTTACCTTCCCAATTGTCCTGCATCTAATCTCTGTTGCTAGGTGTATGATTGAATCCACTGGGGTAGCCAGCCTTTTTTTCTTACTCACTTTCCTAGACGGATACGAAGGGGATAGCGATGGAAGAAGGGACACTTGCCTTTTCTTTCATCTCGCTCTTTTTCTGGTTTGTTTGGAAGTGTGAGTGAGTGAATGACATCTATTGAGCTGAGACTATACGTGAAGTTGAAATATAGGTCAGTTTTAAGAGAGGCAATTCACTTTAATGTTTATAACCACCTATTTTGCGACATATACTGAGCAAGGACTCTAAAGCTCAAATGAAGTGAAACATGTTCTGTCGTAACTGACGTGACCGAGTTTGCTTGTAAACATTTATGGCATGTGCTCCGTACCGAGCGGCTCTGGTATTTCACAGATTTCTCTTCAACAGAGGAATTGAAGAAGTCTGAGATGCAAACCCGAATAGGAAAATTCAACAAAGGGTTAATGTACCAGTAGCACGGAATCCTACTGTTAGAATGTTGAAGCACAAGAGCCACTGAAGAAATCGTTGAGGATAGTCCCGGAGAAATCATTGAGGTGATTCTTGAATTATTTTCAGGAAAATTTTCTGTCGGAGTCATGAAAAATCTGTGGAACCATGATTTAAGCAATGTGAAGTAATATCTTAAGAAATTGTTGTTCCAGTTCTCACTGGATTCCAAAAGTGGAATTCATAAAATCTTCACAAATAGTTCTGTTGAAATTAATGAAACAAAAGCTAGAAAAATTCCTGTGAAATTCTAAGAGAAATTTCTTAAAATTTTCTAAAACATTGAGAAGTTCCTCAAAAACGGGACGGACGCAATCCTTCTATTTTTGTTTATCAAATGACCCCTTAACAGTTTTGAAAAAAAAATCTTACGGAATCTCTGGAGAAGTTTTTTGGAAGAATTCCAGAAGGTAATCGCTGATAAATTCCAGAAAAAAATCCAAAGGAATTGCCGAGAAAAACATTACATAAAATCTTGACACAATTATTGGAGAATGATTAGAGACATGCTCTAGAAAAACTCCTCTAGGAAAACCCGGTGTAAAATTTCTGTGAAAATATTTATTTATTTACTACTACATCTCTGACAAAATAAAACAAAAATTATAGGAGATTTATCGAAAGATTTCTTATTGGAGTTTTTTTTAGAAAACTTTGCAGACAGGAATTATTTGACTAGTAGCTGCCATTAGACTGTTTGCCATTATGCCAAATATTTGCTATTTAAGTCCGACATTCATCCGAGGTTGCTATGATTCACGTTGTGTTGGTCTTTTGTTGGGCTTGTTTGGCCATATATTTGTCATGTGTAATGGGACCTTAAGAACATTTCAAAGATTGGCTAATTTAATACTTGGGTAAAATTTTCGAACAAAAGCAATAGAGCAACCAATGGAGAATTTACTGAAAATTTTCAGCAGGAATTATTTGAAGCAATTAGTGAAACAATTTCTACAATTTTTGTTGGCAAATTCCAAAAGCAATTTCTGTAAGAACCTGTGGAGATTCCTTTGAAGATTCCTGAAAAAAATAAAATTTTGCCAGAAGGCATCCCTAGAAAACTTCTGAAAGAAACACCTTAAGGGATCGTTCTGAAAATTTATAAAGAAAGTCTAAGAGTAATTTAAATACAGCTTCAAATTATCTTCTAGAACGAATTCTTGAAATACTTTTTATCGAGCTTCTGAAGGCATTTCTAAAGGAATACCTATACATAGCTATTTGTATTGAAACTTCAAAAGAATATTGCTATGAAAGTGAGATTTCCATACAAATGGCTCAAATTTGGCTCGCCAGAACAACAATTGTTTTGGCCGGGGCCCGTGGCGTAGTGGCTACACGTTTGCTTCATAAGCAGATGGTCATGGGTTCGATCCCAGCCCCGGCACTTTCGTCAGTTGCTCTTTCCCCCTGAGAGTGACACTGACCCTCTTCTGAGCCAATGACTCAAATGTAAAATTTTCTGTTATGTTAACACAATGTTGATACCATCAAAATTGTAGTTTGAATAACAAATATTATGATGATTTTGTTCGTTACATCTTAAGCTTGTTAAGTTATTAATATCTCAATCATAACTTGCTTGATGTACAGTTTGTTATTACAATATTTTTTTTTGTAATATTTAGTAATTATAGGGCCCATATAGCCGAGGCGGTAAACGCACGGGTATTCAGCATGACCATGCTGAGGGTGACGGGTTCGATTCCCGGTCGGTCCAGGATCTTTTCGTAAAGGAAATTTCCTTGACTTCCTTGGGCATAGAGTATCTTCGTGCCTGCCACACGATATACACATGCAAAATGGTCATTGGCAGAGGAAGCTCTCAGTTAAAAACTGTGGAAGTGCTCATTGAACACTAAGCTGAGAAGCAGGCTTTGTCCCAGTGAGGACGTTACGCCAAGAAGAAGAAGAAGAAGATTTAGTAATTATTTTTGTTATTCCAACTTTTTTTTTCAAGCCAACAACTAATAATAACTTTTAATCTCCTTCTCTGCCCAGGTATCTCTGTCAATGGATGCCTCTTGAGTTTTAATGTCGATGAAGCTGAATGATTCATAGAGAATGACATGAGCTTATTTTTAAAATCAAAAATATTTCAAGTGCTGTTGTTATTACCTTGCTGGTAATCCATGTCTCAAGATTATTTTCCGTGATTGGTTTACTTGAAAACATGTCCGTGTCCAAATCAATTAAACTCGGCACTTCAACTTTGTTTTATCAGGGGAATATCAACTGTAAATCTGATCTACTTCTTCTTTTATCTCCTTCGAGTTATTACACCTGTTCAATTTGTAAGTGAAAGCAAAGACTTTAATCTGGTGCTTAGGCGCATTTCGTACATTTTAATTGAACAGTCTAAAAGGACTTGAAGCTCCCCTTGTTATTGAAGTACTCTTGTGCATCTATACATTCCCTGAATCAAAATCCTCAATAAATCGAAATTTTCCACGAACAGCGCCGGTAAATCCTACGCCCATTGAACGAACGCCATCATCCGATCCGAACCCCCCGCGGAACATTTATCATTGTTTCCGAACTACGGGCATTCATTTATCACATACAGAAGCCCGCAAATCCGACCAGCTGAGCTCACAGATTAGGTTTGCGCATACAAACCATCAGCAGCGCCGCGTGGAGGACGTGGTCGACGACATGGACTGCGGTGGTAAAGGTACTTTTTGTTTTGAATATATACTGTTCCATGAAAATTCATACTTAATCGTGGAAAGGAAACCTACAACTTCCATGCAACTATAAGCTAGTAGGGGTCTCCAGTTAGCCTAGTGGTTAAGGCTGTGGATCGTCAATCCGGAGACGGCGGCTTCGATTCCCGTTCCGGTCGGGAAACTTTCCTCGATTACCTGGGCATAAGAGTATCATTGTACTTGCCTCACAATATACAAATTCATGCAATGGCAGGCAAAGAAAGCCCTTTAATTAATAACTGAGGAAATGCTCAAAGAACACTAAGTTGAAGCGAGGCAGGCCAAGTCCCAGTGCGGACGGAGAGCCATAAAGAAGAAGAAGATGTAGGGTCTGAACACCACCGTAATAAAACCTAAATAATTGTTTATGGTTTTATGGTGATTCTGAGTTTCTCCTTGAAACCATTTTGCTTAAAAATGGTACTCGAAACTTACAGCCGGAAGGACTGTGGCCTTAGTAAAATGTATGGTTTTATCAATGATTTCGTAAAATTTTAAAACCGTAATAAAACCATGGCAAGATTATGTTAGATTGTTCAAAAATTGTTAAAATGTCAGCCGAGAAATTTGCAGCCTAACAAATCAAATACGCGGCATGCGCGTAAATTTAAATTCACGTTTCAACAATAACTTGATTCTCTTTTTTAACTTTGTTTTATTATAAGTGCTTTCGCAGCTATAATCACAAAAGTGTTTGAACATTTGTCAAGAGTTTCTAGGGTCAGCAGCATCATAAAAGACCGACTTCGACTCGGCAATACTAAATCTTGCTCACATTATCATATAGAACTCACAACCTTTCATAGGATCGCGCCTTTCGTGGGATCCCGATTATGAACTTCTTAATTTCAAAATTCGCATCACTTCTAATCTTATCCAAGAGCAATTAGTCTTGCGTCATCTACGCGTTATGCACAAGTCACGGACCGGACTTTACCAGACCACTACTCATCACCGATTGTTTATCTTCCGTGTTTTCACTAATACGGTATGCAGCACAGCTTGCAAAAACCAACGAACATGCCTTGCATTTGTACCACACTTTTTGTCTGTCCCATCGTTCTCCACCGTGTCAAGACTCAGCTCAAACGCAACCGGTCATAGCCCGCGGTATGAACTTCACCTACAAATTGGCCAATTTGTCGCCGCGACTCAACAACTTTCGGCCGTCGATCGAGATCGAGCGAGACAGCCGTCCGTCGTCGCCAGTCGCCACCGCCACCAGAGTTGAATGATCGATTCAAAAACAATTCGCCAACCTGAACGCACTCTAGCACGAAACGATTACCTCTGTCTAGAGGTACCTCTAGAACTCAATGACACAACCGCTCAACAAGGATCGCAACCGATCGAGGTTGATCCAGTTCCGCTCACCTACCACCCAGCAATGCAGCAGCTCCCGGTTGAGACGAGGTCCGTCGCTCCTTGTCGGTTGAAGTCCTTCGAGCTGCTCCTCCGCCTGAGTGTGTGCAGTAATCGCGGCTCGTTCTACTAAATCCCGCGTGTGCGCGGAAGTGTGACCCGTTTCGGATGCCGTCCAAAGAGAAACTGAACGCACGCGAACCCGCTCTCGCGCGATTAGAAGATGACTTAGTTTGCAACTCGTCGTTTGTCGAATGTTGGGTAGACGGCGACGACACGGCGGGCAGCACTCCGCACCGGACGAACGAGCAATTGATACTGAACTGAAGCTGAATGGGGTTCATGCGACTACTGCCGGCGCGGCGGTGGAGCGTTTGGTTCGGTAGTGACGGCGACGACGACGACGACGACAAAGCACCGATGATGACGAGTGACGACGGTCACCGGCTTGTCACCCAGCAGCGGTGAGTGGACGGACCGGACATGCTAGGATAGGAGAAGTGAAGCCGGCTCAAGAGGGTTTCGTTAACCGATATGCAACTGATTAGGTTTTCGTACTAACTATAGTGTTGTTCAAAAGCGTGTGTCCACCAACCAAATTAGATATAGACAGATTTATACGCATGAACTGGAGTGTGGGCCATTTTGACAGGAGGTCCTATTATAGGCATTTTAATTTACCCTTACTAGAAACTCACTATATCCGTCATCTCAACTTTAGAGATGTACTAGCGATCCGTCTCGCGCCTCTTGTGCAACACACATTAATCTTCATTTTTCGCGTCTTTTAAAACTGTTTGATATTCGATAGCCACCGATATGCAGATCAGTCTGTGGGTATTCGAATCGCTCCACGTTTCGGTTGACCCCTAGCGCGCGATACCGTAGTATGGACACCGCTTACGCTTGCTCGAGACTATTGTCAAGCCATTTCACATCATCTACGAGAATGCCATAATAGCCATATTTTCCTTTTTGCAGGCATATTCCACGTGACTACCAAAGTTCAACTTGTCGTCGATCATGACCCCCAGTCAAACTTGCTATTTGATGAAAACATTCGCGAAATGATGCGATTTGCTTTCGACAACGAATACGTTTTCACCCATCCTCGCTTTATTCAATCAACCTCCCATACGAGTAGCACACGAACGGACTCAACACTGATCAGCATAGTTGACTCTTCCTTTTCGCCGTTGAGCCGTTGCGCCAAGCATCTCTTTTCATCGCTTTCGATGCTTTTCGACAGCTTATCGTGAAGCATCTTTGGCTGGAAGCTTTATTAGTATGGTATCGGTACATGCGAATGTTGCTTCTGTGTGCGTGTCGAGCGTTCGTGCCGTAGCTTCGCAAACCAACCTATTCGGTATGGTTCGGCTGTTCGGGCGAGCGTGTGGCGGCACAGTCAGATGTTTGCAAAATCGTTTGTGATTTACATCATGTTCGTTTTGCCACATCTTTGCTGCTGGTCATTGCTGATCAGTGCACAGTTCAATCGCACACGATAAATATACAGTTGATGAGTTGTGATGAGCACTAGTGAGGTGATAATTTGCATCATTGCCCCCAGTTGCTTCAGTGACTGTAGTTAGTCGTGCAGCCACCTGTAGTGACTACTGCAGTGTGTACTGTTCAAACTTGCGGGTTGTTCTCTACCATCGCGATGCATCGTTTTGTGGTGTGCGAGTGCCAGCCGTCTCAACCTTATCCAATGCTTCACTATGACGAACACATGTGCCGCTATCAGCTCCACTTCCTCTATCGACTTGCCGTGAACCACGAAGGCAATGTCGACAGCCCGAAAGTAGTGCGAGCCTCAATACGCCACGTTCCATAGTACTGGAACTAGGATTAAACCCTAACCTGCCACGGAAGTAACTCTGGAAGTAACTCCCTAGTATCCGGCATCCGCGGCTCCTAGGTGATGTATGCCCGAACAGGAATGGATAACTGACACATAAATGGAGAATACCAAAGTCAGATATCATACCAAAACAAGGTATTGGTCGGTTATCCAGGTATTGGAAATAACTTATTTTGGTATTTTGTAGGTATTGATACAATACCTCAATGAGTTATTGGTTTGGTGTTGAGGACTGCTTGAGTTATTATTTAATTATGGAAAAATCGCTATTTTTATGGAAAAATCGCCGATTATTATTTAGGTATTGCCATACCTAATGTCATTATTCACGTGTTATGCACAGAATACACACCAGTTATTATTTCAGGTATTTTACCTCTTATGCAGGGCTATTTAATACCTCATTCAGGTTGTAGGTATTCGGTTTTCCATACCTGAGTTAGTTATTCTTCAGATATTTTCGCCGTGAAAATCAAGAACTTTGGTGCCTAATTGCACTGTCTGGCGATGTGGCCTTTTACTCCGAGCTTCCTGCAGAGCTGTCGGGGCCTTTACACGGTCACGACTTGTGTCCTTGCTCAAGTCAAAGCACGCCATGGTCGAAGTTTATTCCTGACGTTGCGGCGTCGCACGCGCGGCTTAGGGTTCCTACTAGATTATCGCTAGATAAATCGTCGGTGGTATCGTCAATCAGCATTTTTTCCACAATTGCCAGCTTGTTGAAGCGCAGGGTCTACTCAGTCCTCACGGTGTACAGAAGGTGATATATTCCCGAAATCTGACAGTTTTTGATGACTAACTAATTTATGTGGGTTGGCTCTTTTCGGTGACATAAGAAAAAGCAGCATAATTCGCGTTACGCGTTTCGGCTTACTACTCTTCAGCCCTCTTCAGACATGCTGAATGTGACCATCAGCTCGGTCTGTGACGCGTATTATGCTGCTTTTTCTTATGTCACCGAAAAGTGCCAACCCACATAAATTAGTAAAATTCCACGGTGATCAATCCCGATCAGTTTTTGATGACGTAATTCAAATAGTTCATAGGCGATTTAGTACTCCACACCAATTTGATCACCGTGAAAGACGATAAGAATGACGTCATATGTTTACATTAAAAATAGATGTTTACATAGGTTACTAGCCTGCGTTGTGATTTTTATGCCGTGATCAGTCCTGTAAACATTCGACACTTTTCACTACCTTCATTTCGTTACCGCAGTCAGCTTGCTTTGATACACTCGTGCGCTACTGTTACCTCTTACACACAACACGAGCTGTAGAAAGAAGTTCAATAAACATAAGAAACGGTCAAATCAATGTCGTCTGACACGATGACATTTGCCTAATGTTAGCTTTTTGCATAGATTTTCAGCAAATTTCGATTATGAATGTTAATATTAGTTTATTCTTGCATGTTGCATTGAATACGACAGACAAATATAGCCAACAGAGTACTCATTATCGAAGAAGACAGGAATAAAAAAAAGTCGAACCGTCTCCTGAAGACGCTATCGTGGTGAAATGCATTCGTTTGACATTTTTGTTTCGTTCGGTAGTTTGATTGCTTGTGTTGCGAATGTCGGTAACAAAGGAGGTCGAATATAGACAAAAAAATTTCGGCTTGTTTATTGGTTGCTCTTGGTTACGGCGGGGCCCACAACCTGTTGGTAGGGTGTAATGAAAGAACAACCGTCTAGTACAAACACAGAGAGAGAACTAAATTTTATTCATTACAATATGATTACAGGCTACTATGATCGAAATATTCTGCCGAGATTGCTTCGCTATCATAAGTACCACGTTGTTGGATAGGTAGGAGTTAGGGCCGTAGGAACACTGGGGACTTTTAATAAAGCCGTCATTATAGTAGATCATTGCTGTTTCCTCTTCTTGTGAAACCTCGGCGGAAAGAGCTGACCCTGAGTGGGCTGGGAAACCTTGGGACTGGGCGGGCGTAACGAAAGTTAGTTACACCGGTGTGAAGAGTCCTACGCGGCAACTACCATACGTGCAAGATGACCGTCCGGATATTCGCTGAACGACACGTTTTTGGTTAGCGTAGTCGTACAGGAAGACTTGTGTTCAATCATCCTACGTTTCTGCAATCGCCGCATTGCTATCGTGGTCAACGTTGAGAAAATGTAACAGGTAGATACCCCAGCGATCCAATTTTTACCTACACTGAACTGAGAACTGAAAACTGTTTGCAGAGTGTTGTGTCAACAATGACATGATTATTGGCGGATCACTCTTTTCCCTTCGACCAGTGCACAAAGTGACATGGGTTTCCCGTGATGACGTCACGGAAAAACAAATCGACCACATCTGCATCAGCCAAAATTGGAAGCGGAGCCTTCTTGACGAAAAAAAAAACGTAGCGTTCGACCGTCATCTCCCAATCAGCGAAATCCGGCTGCGTATTGCTAGTATTCTTCAACAAGAGGAGAAACTCGACCACCAGTTCAACAAAAGCCGACTGGAAGATGCTACGGTGAAAAGGTCCTTCTTCGTGGAGTTAGAAAATCGTGCTGTGGATAATCCGGAAGGTGGATAGCGTAGAAGATCAATGGAGCGCCATCAAGAACGCCTTCATCGCCTCCGGCGAGAATAACTTGGGTGAGCTACGCATCCGGAGAAAGCAGTGGATCACAGATGACAACTGGAGAAAGATAAAGGAACGAGGGAACGCCAAAGCCGCGATAGAGCGAGCAAAAACACGAGGAGACAAAGCCGCAGCCCGTCAGCGCTATTCAACTCTCGAGAAGGAAGTGAAATACTCCTAGTGGTCTCCCTAGCCGACGAAGGCAAGAAAGTCACAAATATCGACGACATTGGTCTCGTCTACGATGTCTCACGTCGCGACGCCCGTCAAAGACACGTCTGGACACCTATCGACAGAGCCGGCTGACCAGCTGAAACGCTGGTTCGAGAACTTTAGAAACCTTTTTCAAATGTGGACCACATCACCAACATCGCAGCATGATTCGTCAAGAATTCGACGCATTTCCCATGTCAACATCGAAGCTTGCAGGAGATAGAAACAGCCATCCGTAGCATGAAATCGAACAGAACCCCGGAGTCGATCGCATATCTGCCGAATCATCATGGGTGCTAAGAACAGGAAGTATAGTAGTAAGTAGGTGCAACGTGATTCAACAAGTAAATGTCACGATTCGAATCGAAATCGAACACATTTGAAACGATCACATCATTATGGAAAACAGTACACATGCATCCGTTGGACATCAGTTGGGTGCTGCTGCATCGGATCCCGCAGTCAGGTGGTGTTAGGTGTCATTGGCAAATGGGTGGTACGGTGGTGCGTGGAGCACGAGACGTTCAGAGAGGGTCGTAAAAATTTGCGCGCCACCACCACTAGTCGGATGTGAAAGCGAAAGGGTTTGGCGGTTGCTCGAAGGATGGTAGACAGAGTGTGGATCGAAAATGTTTGGTGACTTTTTTGGGGGAGTTCGTCGAATGAGGTAATTTTTTTAGAGCTACGACCAGTTTGAGCAAGATCGTTTTAGAATGTTCGTAAACGATAGCTTGTCCCAACAAACTATACAGGGGATAGACAAAATGATCGGGACAGGCAAAATTTTCACTTTTCAAAAAATGTTCAATTAGGTGTAACTTTTCGAAAAGTGCATCAAATATTTTCAAATTTTTACTGTAAGTTCCTCAACTAGTTGTGTATCAGTGGACAAAATTTGGAAAAGATCGGATAATTCTTCACGAAGTTATAAAGATTTTTGAAAAAGGTAAAATTATCCGATAGCCAACTTTGAGCTGTTATATCTCCGGATTTAATGAACCGAATGCAATGAAATTTTGTCCATTTATGACTTATATAATGAGCTATGGAAAACCATTGACTAAACTTAATATTCTTAACACGGAAGAAAGTTATAACGATTAGATTATTTTTCTAAAAAAACACCAAATTATCCAAAACATCAACATCGTTTCAAAATTCAAGATGCAAATTAGAGTTCATTTAGTTTCCCTCTAATTGACTTATATACAAATGCGTTTTGAAGGAAAGTAACAAAATAACCGCTAATAAATTGAAAAAGTAATGGGATGCATATTAAAAATAGACCAATTTACTAAAAAAAACGTGAAAAAAATAAAATCGCTATAACTTTTTCGCTTGTTAAAAATTTCAAGTTAAGTTAAATGTTTTCCAGAGTTCATTATATAAGTCATGAATGGTCAAAATTTCATTGCAATCGGTTCATTGAATCCGGAGATATAACAGCTCAAAGTTAGCTGTCGGATAATTTTATCTTTTTCAAAAATCTTTATAACTTCGTGAAGAATTGTCCGATCTTTTCCAAATTTTGTCCACTGATACACAACTAGTTGAAGAACTTACAGTAAAAATTTGAGAATATTTGATGAACTTTTCGAAAAGTTACAGCTAGTTGAACATTTTTTGGAAAGTGAAAATTTTGCCTGTCCCGATCATTTTGTCTATCCCCTGTAGGTATGGGTTCGGATTGACAATAACCAGTTTGTTTAACATGCGAGAATTCAGTTTACAAAAAAAACTTTAAATCATGTTGAATATGAGTACATTTCGACGGTTCTAATGTTTCAAAAAAAATAGACTTTTGTAACTCCGGGAAAAATTTGTTCCAATGTCAATCAATATTGAACCGAAAGGACTACCCTCGTGCCCAGACTGTGCCAGACAAACAAAAGTTAAAACCACATAATTTCACACAAACCTGAGGAATCGAATATCTCACCTATAGGTACCTACTTCTGGAAATTTGATGCGCCCAGCATAGCGTTGCATTGGTCAAACAAAGTGTCATGCTTGCTCCACATTACATATGTAGATATCTCCGAACGGCTGTGATGTAACCACATATCGGAAGTAATAAGCTGCATATCACAGAGGAATAACAGCAACAATGTGGGTTCACTTGCAAGAGGGTAAACCCGATATCACATTTCTACGTTTATAGAAACTGATTTGGATGAAGCCCTAACGCAACAAACTCGGTTGCATATTATGCGTATGGCTTCCGAAAAGACAGAGGTATATGCAGTGCAACAGGGCTACTGTTTGGACTAATTTTGTACAATTGGCATACGGGTTGGACGCATCGCAACCGGAACTCACGAATAACTAAACTTCAACACTGAGAAACTCAGGTAAAGAATATCAGTATCCAGAAACAAAAAGCCTGGTATTCAAATACACTTTCTAAAATAATTCTTTTTTACAAATGTACGGAAAAGAAAAAAAATCTAATCGGCATTGAAGCACTACAAATACTCAAGTGTGTTTTGACCTGCTGGCGAAATACAAATTCTTTGAAATAAAATAACAAACAAACAAACAACAACCTACAGGCATACAAACCAAACAATCAACCTTAAAAACCTCCTCATAGACCGCAATCAATCAAGCACATTTTTTGCTCCACACTGCATGTAAGATACGAAGCAAATTTATTATTTATTCTCCCATAACCTGTTTCGCAACAGCGAAAAAAAATTGCCCCAGGCACTGACTGGTAGAAGAGGTCACTAGAGTTTGGCATAAATTTGACTAAACCGGCGGGCGACCGACCGACCGCAAACCTAGAAATGGCGATGAAGTTGATGATCGTCGTCTATTTAGCAGATCGCGAACTTGGTGGCAACAAAAGCATCATAACAAAACGAAAGTTACGTCAGTCGGGAAACGGCTTGGTTTTTGGTAGGCTCTACAAATCTATGGAGGGCGATGATGAGTGATGGTCTCTCAAATCAATTCAATCATGATCCTACAGAGCAGTGGTTTTCAATTAGTACAGCACGTCGTCTAAAAAGTTTTTGTTTTCATGGCACAAGCGTCCCAAATGGAGGATAACGTGCCTTTGAAGCCGGGCGTCTGATACCTGAGGCTTTTACCAACAAGTCCTATCCCTACCTGCTCGTGATACCGCGCTGCGAGCAATCTTAGGCGAGACTGGCTAAAAACTTCGGTAGAAACTTTGGTCGTAGGGTGACAGGAGGATTTATGTGTATTTTAACTTAAGATAATTCTTCACTCATTTCTCAAGGTTAGGAGAGCCTTGCAAAAGTGCTCCCTCTCCCCCCAGAGCCAAAATTTGTGGAATACACTGAAGTTCTTTTTACGAAGGTACTGTGTAAAAGACGCGTTATTTAAAAAACGTAAACAATCAAATCACGGTAGATGTGGAGAAGAGAATAGGTTTCATGGAGTTCCAAGATGTTTGAGAGGGACTTTTATAGGCGTTTCAATTGGTTACAGAGCATTTCAGGGAGGTTTCAACAATGCCGTTTTAGGAGGTTCCACAGGGCTTCAGGGGGTTCCAGGATGTTTCAAAGGGGTTTTTGGGCGTTTCTGGGAGTTTCAAGGGATTACTGGACGTTTCATGGAGGGTTCAGAGAAGCTTCAGGAGGTTTCAAGGGCATATTGCGATTCTGGGCGTTTCAAGGGACGTTCAGGGATGTTTCAATGGGGTTTCTCGAAGTTCCAAAATGTTTCATATGGAATTTCAAGGGCGTTTCAAGGGATTACAGGACATTGCAAGGTGGTTTCAGAGGAGTTTTAGGGGGTTTCACAGGGTTTTGAGGCGATTCCAGCATGTTCCAGGGGGCTTTTAGGGGCCTTTCTTGAGGTTACAGGCAGTGCTGAAAATGTAAATTTGACATATTTAGATTCAGTCATGTACAGCTCATTTCAGAAGCTGAACCTGAATCTATGGTATATGAAAGAAAAAATTTGTGCGGTTAGACCAGTTCTACAAGACAGTCACAGAAAAACTGCTCTCATTTTTACATTCAAGGTCAATGTCCTCGACTAGCTTCGAAAAATTTTCCTACATATTCTCGGCATATCTCTTGCACTGGCGTAGCCTGCATTTCCATTTTTCTTACTCAATCTCGCATGTGCTCCCTCTTTCATTCTGCTCTCTCTCGTTTTTATCAAGAAGTGAGTGAGTAAAATGAAAAAGCTAGCTTCGACAATGATCTCTTGAAATGCTTGTATGAAAATTTATGAATGTCATTCTTGGAGGAATATATTCCAAGAATTTTTTTTTCTAAAATTCCTCTAGGAACCCCAAGAAATTTTACCAAGAATTCTTCTTGAAAACTTTCCATGCTTAAGAAATATTTCCATGGATTATTTCAGATATTTCTCCGGGGAGAAACCCACCCGACTAGAAAACTTTAACAAAAATATAACATAATTATAACAAACCATGATATTTATAACTCATTGTGATATAATCATGTTCAACCACCTTGGTGTTTTCAAAATACTTTAACTCAAATATATCACATAAATGTTGTTTGATAACTCATTGTATTATAATTTAGTTTTAATTTGTCGACACTTAGAAAATAATATTTCAAAATTGTATCACATTTTGATAGAAACTTATAATTCTAAAGCTGAGATTCATATCACATTTTGTTATATTTTTGATCTGATTATAACAAAATAGGTTATTATCTTGATTAGACCAGTGTACTTTATGTTGCAATTTTAGTTATTTTAACATCATCCTGCATCTAGTTTATAACATAATAAGTTATTGAAAAAAATTAAAACATTATAACACAATATGATATAAACTTGATATAATTTTCTAGTCGGGCATACACGGATTCTAGACAATCTAACAGGGATTTGTTTTTAGATAATCAAGTGTTCAGAATTCTTTCGGGATGCCGTAAGTTCCTCCATAAAAATGCCAAGGAAATTCTATGGAGGACCTTTCAAAATGGCTCCATTGACTCCTTAGAAAACCCATAAATTAGGTCACGCAAAAATTACCATTTTCAACTCCCGCCTCCCTTAGGCACACTTTTTGTATGGGACCTCCTCTGAAATTTATGTATACACTTTTCTGAACCCCCTCCCTCCTCAAAGCGTAACCAAATTTATAGACGTTTCCCCTTCAGAAATAGCTCCAAGAATTACATTTCCGAAGTAATTTGAAGGTTCTTTCTGGGTATCTTCATCGGTTACTTCAAAAATTTGAATGCCTCCAGAAGATCTTTCATGATTTTGTTTAGTATTCCAGCTGATGTTCTTCAAAACATTTCTGCAGATATTCATATAGTATTCATGAGTTCCTTCGGATATTCCTCCATGTATTTCGCCAGAAATTCCTCCTGGATTTCTTCCAAAGATACTGTTAACCTTTCAGGAAGCGCTCATTTTATACAGTGCGAGCGCGGTTCAGTTTTAACTGCTTGATGGCGCGCGTCCTGAAAGGTTAAGAATTTGTGCTCGGATTCTTTAAGAAATTCAGACATTCTTTCATGGATTCTTTTAAAAATACCTTCACGCACTTCTACAGAAACTCTTTCAGAAAATTTTGGCAACAGATTTTTCAAGATTTTTTTTCCATTTTTTTTTAATATCATTCTTAATCAACTTTTTCTAGAATTCCTTCAGGATTTCCCTGGGAATCTTTCACATAATCTTCCGAGGCTTCGTTCAAGAATATCTATAGGAATTAGATAGACAATTCATTCCAAAATTTCTTCAAGGATCCTTTCAGAAACTTCTCCATGGATTTCATTTAAATCTTACTCAGGAATTCCTTAAGAAATATCACTAAAGACTCCACCAGCAGTTTAGGGATTTCTTTTTGAATGTCAGCAAGAGCAACCTCTGTTTTTTTAATTTTCAGAATTTCCATGAAATTTGCAGCGATTCCTCCAGGAATCCCTTGATAAATTTCGACAGAGGTTACCGAAGAAATAATTAGATGGTTTCTTCTTGGAATTCCTTCTGCGGGTTCTTCAGAAGTATCTCCTAAGATTCCTTTAGAGATTCCTCCAGAAATTCATTCAGATATTTCTCCACAGATTTTTATAAAAGTATTTTAAGAAAATACATCAAAAATATTAAGGTAATTCATCAAGGCGACCCTGTAGAAATTTCTGAAAGAATGTTTGAAAATATTCTGAAGAGATTCCTGAGCATATTTTATTGAAGCAATCTCAGAAGAATCTCTGGGGAATACTTTAAAGAACCCTTTGAGATGGATTTTGAGGATTTTCTAGAAGAATTTTATGGCAAACTTTTAGAGAAACTTAAAAAAAAATCATGGAAAAATTTCTGAGAAAATCTATGAACGGATTTTTGAAGGACATTCCTGAGGAATTTCTGAAATAAAGTAGAAGTTTCTGAAGGAAGTCTCTGAAAAGAAAAAAACTTCGGGAAGGTACTGAAGGAATTCTTGAATAAATCTCGCAATAAATTTCTAAAGGGATTCCTGGACGATGATTAGGAACAAACCCTGGAAGAATTTTCGGAGATTCTTCTGGAGGAATTCCCGAAAGAATTGCTTGCAAAATGTCTAAAAGATATCAGTGGATAAAAATCCCCGAAGCAATTCCAGAAGAATTTACGGAGAAAATTTAAATCAAATGGGAGAATTTTTATAGGAATCGCAAATCAAAATATCCTAAAAACAAATTTTTATGAAGGAATTTCTCAAGCAATGCCAGGAAAACTGGAGAAGTTGTGCAGTTATTCCAAGAAGAATTTCTTGGAATAATTCTGGAGAAACGCCAAAGAATAAATTCTGATGAGATTTCTGAAGGAACTCCTGAAAGAATCACTGAAGGGTCTCCAGAAAAAAATCTGAAAAAATCCCAGAAGAAAGATTTCTAAATCCCAAGAGAAGTTTACGATCTAACCTCTAGGGGAACTTCCAGAAGAATCTCTGGAGAATTTTCTGGAGGAATACCTGAATAAACGCTTGAGAGAATCCCTGAAGGAATTCCTGAAAAGAATATAGGAAAATTCATTAAGAGACCTCACGAGGACTTCATCAAAAATTTAAGAAATCTGAATTTATCAAGGAATTGAAGAAATTCTATCCAGGACATACCGTAGACGCTGGAATTCGAAAACCAACAGTACTGATCTAAAATAAGTTTTAGAAAAGAATATCTATAGAAGAGTCGTGAGAGTTTGTGAATTTCTACCTAGGAATTCTTTCTAATTTTCCCGGTAAACGTCCTCTCAAGGATTCTCTCAGAAGTGTACATATAGCCAACTCTTTTTTATTCTTCGACCACTGAGTCTTATTTACAGCACTTTTGTCCTTTGGGGCACTGCGTGAGCAATTGGCACACTTTGTACAGTGCCTGAAGGTATTCTATTCTAATTCTACATTATCGAACTGGTTTCCCTTTGCGCTGCTGTCCCTTTTCTACCCTGTCCATGGTACAATGATGAGCACAAGGATGTTGATGTATGGCTCTTGTTCCTCTTCCAGTCCGATTGAGGGTCCATTATGAGTTTCCATTAGCCGATATCCAATTTTCCAGGTCCGTTAAAGCATATGCTTAGAAGAGGGTCAGGTGTCAGCCGCTCTCGGGGGAAGGGGCAGCTGACGAAAATTTTCAAGTTCCGGGGCTGGGATCGAACCCATGACCATCCACTTATGAAGTGAACGTGTGGCCACTACGCTACGGGCCCCGGCTGCCAAATTCTAGTGAGGATAGTTTTTATTGAAATAAAATGAGATATGTTTAAAGAAAATGTTCAAAAATCTTATAAGCTTTACAAAAAGTTCTATAACCCGCTAAAACTCCTGAAACGCATCTGAAGCCTCCCTAAAACGTCATGTAACCAGAGTTGCATTCTGTCACTATCACTGGTAGGCAAATCGCAGATTTTAATAGGCTGGCTGCGATTCAATCCAGCGTCTGCTCTTATGAAGTACCAGTCATCGCCACTTTCTTTTGTCCATCACAACTAAACTGACTTTTATGGCGTGTAGATATCACTGATACATCATCTTTAAAATTCGTATTAAAATTTAAAAAAAAACTCTAACTGTGAAGATGTTTTAATATGTGGTATAAACAATATGTAATGTATGTTGGTCATTTATTTTTTTTTGTGATTTCGCTAGAATCGCCAAAAATCAGTTCAGTTGCAATGATTGTAATTTGGAGTGTGGATCTGTATCCAAGTCGTAGTCTGCCATTGTCGTCTTGATATTGATCGGCCTAGAGTGGTGGTGCACAATTGGTAGTAGCGCTGCTCTGCATGTGACTTCTCAAAATGCCTCTAAAAGCCTCCCTGAAACTTCCTAGAACCCCCTAAAATTTCTAGTCTTTTCACGGTAGATGACTTGACCTTTTCCACGCGTTTTTTACGATACTTTTTATTATTATAACGCGGTTTTTACGATTATTTTTTTTATATTACGCGAGTTTGTAACATCAGTTTAAATTTTTAGTATAAACGCATTCGGATGAAGCATTTTTCGGCTGAGCCGTTATTTTAAAACTACAACTCAAATAGAATGTACACGGTCCCATTGTTCATTACTGTTTGCAAATTTAGGAGCGATTTAAGAGAAGAAAAACGCAGCGCAAGCGTTAATGCTGCAGTATGGAACGCGGCAGAACGCGGAACGATACAAACATATGCGGAAACAGTAGACCCGCCTCTTTCGGGAGAAGCGAAATGCGAGAAAATGAAACTGCTGTGCCGTTCTCAAGAAACGCGGAAGTTCTGCCAGAAGCACAACGCATTCCACAACGGCTTTGTGCCGCAAGTCGAGATATATAACGATTAGAACGGAAGCTTTTTGGCGGACGATCGTGAGGTGATTTAAGGTGCAAGCAGCACTTCGAAGAGAACCTGAAATTCCCATACTGAAGACGGTTAAGGATGCTATACTCTAGCTCAAACCAATAAAGTAGCTGGTAAGGATGGTGACGTGACTGAACGCATCAAAAAGGGCATAGAAGTTTCGGACACTTGCTAGAATCGATTTATAGTCAGAATCTTGTAAACCGAACATCTACTAAAGGAGTGGAAGAAAGGAGTAATCTGCCCTATTCATAAAAACGTCGACTATTTGGAAAGTGAGAACTTTGAAGCGTTTAGCATATTGAAAGCAGACTACAAGGTCATATCCCAGAACATCTTCCACTGTCTGTCACCTAAAACGAATGAGTTCGTGGGAAATTATGAAGCCGGCTCCATCGACGGCCGGTCGACAACGGACGAGATCTTCACCGTACGAAAATCTAGAAATCGTCGACGAGCCGAGATCACCACTCGGGTTACGGTTTTCACGAAATCCAGTCTTTGTGTTCTTTGCGAACAATACCGACATTCTTGCTAGAGCAATTTCAAACGGTGGCAGAACTATACAGCCGCCTGGAACGCGAAGCAGCAAAGAACTACCGTATGTTAAAAACAAAGTACAAAATGGTTGGAGGAACCGAGAACGACAGGATTTGTCTGAAAAGTAGTATCACGATCTTCATTTTCCAGAATAAGCTGCGGTTAAAAAAAAAGCTTCGCTCCCGCATGAAGTTGTTCGAAACGCTTTACATGTGGCATTATTATGTAACATTTCTGGGATTCCCTGGGTAGGAGAATCACGTCTCTGGAATAACGGGTCGTTTCAAAAGTATATGTTGCGAATCGCTGCTATAAAAAGTTGATAACCAACAAAAGTGTATTTCTACTATATTCGGGCTTCTGCAAGTTGCTTTAATTTTGATCTCGAAACATAAAAACCCAAACACAGCTTTGCACTACCAGATCTGTACTTTCCAGCAAGGGTGATTCCCATCCACCCGCGCGCAATCCTCGACGACGACCACGGCCATTGTTTGCATCGAGTGACTGGTAAAACCCTTGCCCCTTGTACCAACTGTACAAGTGTACGGGTATTATAGGTTTCTCGCTTAAAATACGCCGATGGCAACCAGCGTGTAAAGTCACGTGTTTGCGATTTTACTACTACCGATCCCCGCTCAACTGCAACAGTTAGGAAATTATGTTTTGAAAAACTTGTCACTGATTGCACTTGAGCCAGCTGATCGGATTGAGGTTTCTACTAAATTAGCAACAAACGGCAGCTGTTTTGCCCACGCCCCGGTCGGCGGAAGTCCCAATGGGTGGAAATGTTTTCCTTATGGGAAATGAACATAAAACTGTTTTAATTTGAGCAATAAAAGCAAAGGCATTATCGCCGTACTTAACTACATTAGCTATGACTAGGAAGGATTTCGAGAAAACCTAGCTTGAATACAACTGCAAAAACATCTAAAATTAACCACGTCAACATCGACCACCAAACAGGTGACGATTAATCCATATCTATTAGATAAAATTGAAGCGTTGAACCAGGTTCAACCAAAAAGATAATCAGCGTTATGTACATTAGCGCTGATACTTATCCAATTTTCCTGGGCAGCGATTGCAACGACCTCCACGCGAACTATACTGATAAGTAAGTGATAGAAGCAAACGTGATGGAAGCAAAAAAAAGTGACGTTGTACCTATTGAGCAGAACGCGTGATAAATTACTCAGAGAGAACGACTACGACGTCACCACATTGCAACCAGTCAGTCAGTGGCACCCGGCACTGTTCATCACAGAGTTCTCGATGACGCGACACTAACAATTGTGACAATTATGACTAGGTACTTGCGAAGCAGAGGAAATCGGTCGTGTCGTGCAATTAACTGACAACGACGAGTGTGAAAATAGAAGTGATTGTAAGGCGGTTTTTGCAATCCTGTGATGAGTTGACATTTTTCCCGCACAACCGTGTATGGTTTGCCCCAGTTTGTTTTGTGAATGACCGGGTGATTGAAGCATGACTCACCCATTTGAATTGGTTGGAATTGTCTGCTGGCGATTGTTATCACTCATATTTCAAAATAACGACAGTTTTCAATACCCGATTAGAGTCACTTATATTTTGCGTAACGTCCCAATTTCGACAAAGCCTGCCCTATAGCTTAGGACCTGTGAACACTTCCACAGTTAGTAACTGAGAGCTTCATCTGCTAATGATCATTCTGCATGCGTATATCGTGTGTCAGGCGCGAAGTCTTCGCGGTGAAGATACTCTTTTCCCAAGAAAGTCAAAGAAATTTCCTTCACAAAATGTTCCTGGCCCAACCAGGAATCGAACCTGTCACCCCTCAGGCTATATGGGAACTGGTATTCACGACATTTCAGGAGGATTTGTCGTACGGTCAAGATCTGGTCCATTGTCGGCCGCTCGTCGATAAAGCCGGCTCGATAACTTCCCATGAACTCATTCGTTTTAGGTGACAGACGACGGAAGATGATCTGGGATAGCACTTTGTAGGCAGCATTCAAAATAGTGATCGCCCTGAAGTTCTCACGTTGCCAAGTCACGCTCCACCTGGTCCGCCTATCGTGCTCTCTGCGCTCCACGCCTTCTTGTGCCAACCGGATCAGTTGCAAACACCAGCTTTGCAGGGTTGTTGTCCGGCATTCTTGCAACATGCCCTGCCCACCGTATTCTTCCGGCTTTGACCACCTTCTGGATGCTGGGTTCGCCGTAAAGTGCAGCGAGCTCGTGGTTCATCCTTCTCCGCCACACACCGTTCTCCTGTACACCGCCGAAGATCGTTCTTAGCACGCATCGCTCGAAAACTCCGAGTGCTTGTAGGTCCTCCTCGAGCATGGTCCATGTCTCGCACCCGTCTTATTAGCGTTTTGTACATGGTGCATTTGGTGCGTGGGTGAATCTTTTTCGACCGCAGTTTCTTCTGGAGCCCGTAGTAGGCCCGACTTCCCTTGAACATGCGCCTCCGAGTTTCACGGCTCACGTTGTTGTCAGCCGCCAGTAAGGATCCGAGATAGACGAATTCCTCCACCACCTCGTATGTATCTCTGTCTATCGTAACATTACTACCCAGACGGATCCGGTCGTGTTCGGTTCCGCCTACCAGCATGTATTTTGTTTTTGAGGCATTCGCCACCAGTCCGACCTTTGCTGCTTCGCGTTTCAGGCGGGTGTACAGTTCTGCCACCGTTCCAAATGTTCTAGCGATAATGTCCATGTCGTCCGCAAAGCACACAAATTGATCGGATTTTGTGAAAATTGTCCCCCGGCTGTTGAGCCCGGCTCGTCGCATCACACCTTCCAGAGAGATGTTGAAGAGTAGGCATGAGAGTCCATCACCTTGTCGCAGTCCTGGCAAGATACGAATGAACTGGATAGTTCACCCGAAACCCTTACGCAGTTTTGCACACCGTCCATCGTTGCTTTAATCAGTCTAGTCAGCTTCCCAGGAAAGCCGTTTTCGTCCATGATTCTCCATAGCTCTGCGCGGTCGATACTATCGTATGCCGCTTTGAAGTCGATGAACAGGTGGTGCGTTGGGACCTGGTATTCACGGCATTTCTGGAGTATTTGCCGTACGGTAAAGATCTGGTCCGTTGTCGACCGGCCGTCGATGAAGCCGGCTTGATAACTTCCCACGAACTCATTTGTTTTAGGTGACAGACGACGGAAGATGATCTGGGATAGCACTTTGTAGGCAGCATTCAAAATAGTCATCGCCCTGAAGTTCTCACATTCCAAATGGTCGCCTTTCTTGTGAATGGGGCAGATTACCCCTTCCTTCCACTCCTCCGGTAGCTGTTCAGTTTCCCAGATCCTGACTATCAGCCAATGCAGACAGGTGGCCAACTTTTCTGGGCCCATCTTGATGAGTTCAGCTGCGATACCATCCTTACCAGCTGCTTTGTTGGTTTTGAGCTGGTGAATGGCATCCTTAACTTCCCTCAGCGTGGGAGTTGGTTCATTTCCGTCCTCCGTTGCACTGGCGTCGTCGTTTCTTCCGTTGCCGTGGGCTCCCGTGCCTACGTTCTCCACGCCGTTCAGGTGCTGATCGAAATGCTGCTTCCACCTTTCGATCACCTCACGTCCGTCCGTCAAGAGGCCTCCGTTTTTATCCCTGCATATTTCGGCTCGCGGAACGAAGCCATTGCGGAATGCATTGAGCTTCTGATAGAGCTTCCGTGTTACTTGGGAACGGCGCAGCAGTTCCATTTTCACGCATTCCATTTCTTCCGGACGGGTCTGTTTCTCCCGAAAGCGGCGTGTCTGTTGCTTCCGCTTCTGTTTGTAACGTTCCACGTTCTGCCGGGTTCCTTGCTGTAGCATTACCGCCCGTGCTGCGTTCTTATCCTCCAAAACCGTTCTACACTCTTTGTCGAACCATTCGTTCCGTCGATTCCGTTCCACGTGCCCGATGGTGCTCTCGGCTGCGTTGTTGATGACTGCTTCCACTGTACTCCAGCAGTCCTCTAGAGGGGCCTCTTCGAGCTCGCGCTCGTCTGGCAACGCGGGCTCGAGATTCTGCGCGTATGCTGAGGCGACATCCGGTTGTTTTAGTCGCTCAAGGTTGTACCGTGGCGGTCGCCGGTACCGTACATAGTTGATGACGGAGAGTTTTGGGCGCAGTTTGACCATCACCAGATAGCGGTCGGAGTCGATGTTGGCGCCACGATAGGTCCTGACGTCGATAATGTCGGAGAAGTGCCGTCCATCAATCAGAACGTGGTCGATTTGCGATTCCGTTTGTTGTGGTGATCTCCAGGTGTAACGATAACTGAGGCTGTGTTGGAAAAAGGTGCTACGTATGGCCATATTTTTGGAGGCGGCGAAATCAATGAGTTCGTTCGTCTGCTAGTGGGCGCTGAACTTACCAATCGTCGGTCTGACTTCCTCCTCCTGGCCTACCTGAGCGTTTAAATCTCCTATGATGATCTTGACGTCGTGGCTTGGGCAGCAATCGTACTCGCGTCCTTGTCATCATCAGTACTTCCTGAGTGTGGGCTGTGCACGTTTATTATGCTGAAGTTGAAGAATCGGCCCTTGGTCCTCAACCTGCACATTCTTTCGTCGATCGGCTACCAACCGATCACGCGCCTCTGCATATCACCCATCACGATGAAAGCTGTTCCCAGCTCGCGTGTGTTGCCGCAGCTCTGGTAGATGGTATGATTACCTCTAAACGTTCGCACCATGGATCTTGTCCAACACACCTCCTGCAGCGCTACGATGCCGAACCCGCGGTCCTTCAGTAGATCGGCGAGTATACGGGTGCTCCCAATGAAATTGAGTGCAGTTCCACGTACCGAGTTCCCAATCGCAAGTCCTTTTTGTTCGCTGGGGTCGTTGCCGTTGGTCTTAGTTGGTATTATTCTGTTGCTGATTTTCCGTTACAATGGTTTTTTACGGCTGGCTCGTAGGGCCTGACACCAACCCCCTACTTTCCGGAGGACCATAGTGCACAGTTGAGCTTAGAGTCCTTCCCTGGCACTCGGACGTAGATTAGCCGCCCCTAACATGGGGATCAGACGCTGTTGTGAGTCGTTCCTCCTGGAGAACAGACGCTCAGGTTTGCCGAAGCAACCCCCCCCTCCTTCTCTGTCAGCCTACGACGAAAGTTCCCACCGGGGTTGGTTACCCGATCTCCCCTAAGGTTGCTCATAGTTTCCGGCTGGTACCACGAGGAGGTAGGGATAGAAGTTGCTAGGCAGAGGCTAGTGGATCACAATGGGATCTGAATTGCGCAGCATACCCAGCCTTTACCGTACCGTTGCCATGGTCTCCACGTTATTCAGGTGCTCATTGAAGTGCTGCTTTCACCTTGCAATCATCTCATATCCGTCTCCCTGCAGTATCCTCATTGATTTCGGTTCGCGACACAAAGCCATTGCGGGATGCGTTGAGCTTCTTGTAGAACTTCCGCGTTTCTTGGGAACGGTACAGCAGTTCCATCCCATTGCACTCCGCTTTTTGTCCCGGAAGGAGCGCTGTTTCCACTTCTGCCTGTAACGTTCCATGTTCCGCCGAGACTCTTGCTTCAGAATTACCGCCCGAGCTACGTTCTTCTCTTCAAAAATTGCTCTGCATTTCTCGTCGAAACATTCGTTCCGTCGACTCCTTTCTACGTATTCCATGGTGCTCTCGGCTGCGTCGTTGATGGTTGTACTCTAGAAGTCCTTTGGAGAGGCCACATCACGCTCGCCTTCGTCTGGCAACGCTGCCTCGAGATGTGTTGCCGCAGCTCTGGCAGATGGTATGATTACTTCCTGCAGCGCTACGATGCCGAGTACAACAAACCTTCAGTAGATCGGCAAGAATGCGGATGCTCCCAATGAAGTTGAGAGATCGGCAGTGCCACGTACCGAGTTTCCAATCGCAGGTCCTTTTTGTTCGCTGGGGTTGTTCTCTTTGGACTCGGATCGAATTATTTTGATATTGATCATCCGTTGCAATACTTTTTTGTGACTGGCTCGCAGCTACTCCTCCTCGAGCACTGATGCTCAGATTTGCAGAAGCAAAATGAGAAGCTGAGATGTAGGATTTGTTTCAGTTAGGATATTATGCCAAGACTATGATGAATAAGAGGGAGGAATACTCAGTTCCAAAGCAATTGTTGATTGTTTTTGTCAAGGGTCGAATGATACTTTACCAGCTGCAAACATTCAGTATCATTTTTTTTTTTCAACGCTTCAAAAATGCGCGGCCTACAATTAAAAGTCTATGATTACTATTATGATACAGTTGGAGCTCCTACAACACGGTACCGACCCCTTTTACATCCACCGGAATCTCTCAGTTGCCTTTTAATAAATTCAGTTAATTTACGAAAAAAATCATGTGAAATCGCTGAAAAATTGTGCTTACTAGTATCATGTTATAGGAAATCCAACTGTTTATCATGTCACCACAACGCCTGTAATAATTCTCACAGAAGGGTAGCAAGTTCCATCCCAGTCGAACAATGCCAAGCAGATCTATCAATTTCCACTATAATCCTTAAAAATTCATTCAAATACTGGTGGTTCTAAGTATTTATAATTTCCCATTGCACATAATAATACTGTGTTACACAATATGTTTTTTAATTTTTTGTGTCATTGGTTGCAACGAGTCCAACATGCACGGTAATATGCAGTTAGTGGTACTCTTCTCGTCCTGTATCCAGCTTGCAACGGGAGCCTCGTTGTTCGACGAGCTGCTTCAATACACCATTTCCGTAATACAGCACTACGATCAGCAGAAGCCTGGATGGTTCAAGTGCGTATTCTACGACCTGTCGGGCGGCGGGAGCGATAACGATTGGTTCAAAAAACTCGTTTCCTCAGCACAACTAGACAATATCGCCAAATACGTTCTGGATGAACACTTTAACATAGACTACAATGGAAGTTTAGCTCTTAAACAAGACTTGTTGATTATCTTCGTGGGAGACCGCGTTTTGAGTTTTTCAACGTGCCCTCCTCCGGTTGAACTATTTTTGGCTCTTCAGCATACTAATTCGCCACTGATGGTACTACTGGATATTGAAAATGTGAATGTTTACCGGAGTATCGTGAAGTTTTTGGCTGAATTTCAGTTCGACAAGATAACCTACATTGGAACGAAGCGGAAACAAATTGTTCAAATGGGACTTTTTGGTAAACCTAAACGGGTGGTGACGCAGTTCCCTAGCCCAGAAGAGCTGTTTCGAAGCAATATACGCAACTCGTACGGAAGATCCATCGGAATTACTTATTTGGCTCAGCCATGGTATCCAGCTAAAATTTGGATATATCAGACGGCCATTTTCTTGAACACTAGCGTACAGTTTTACCGAGTTTGCACCACGAAGATGATGCCATTTGAATGCCTGGACAACATGTACCGGGCCACATACGTAGACATTGCATTGGACCAAAGAGGAACGATACAATCTACAAGTAGTATGCTCTTCAGTGTTACTCCTACTTCTAGTGTTATTTTGGTACCGCAAGGAAGGCTACTAAATTCAATTGAAATATTTACGAAACCATTCGCTTGGGAATCATGGTTTGTGCTTTTGATGATGCTGGTTTTAATTGCTGCGATAAATTTGATCTTCACTTCGCTGTTTGAGAACGAACCAATTTTGCTTATAGTATGCGGCTTTGGAAAACGAAATTTTCACCGCGCCAGTACCAAAGAAAAGTTTGCGTTGCTTCCGATGATTGTGTTCTTTTTTCTGATGTTCAACGCATATGGAACGAAACTCATTTCATTCATGACGAACAAGCCCTCCATAGGAAACATCAGAACATTGGATGAGTTGGCGAAGTCGGGTCTCAAAATAACAGCGGACCTCTTCCTCGACAGGAGTTTGGCGAACGACAGCTTGTTGGGGCCATCGATGGTTCACAAACCAATTGGCTCGGACAATGCAAAACTGAATGGAGTGAACGCTCATTTTAGTAATGATCGCGAGGCATCTACTGTGGTATCGCTTAGGCGGAATTACGATTTCAAGCTGAAACGACCCAAATATGCAATTATCAACGAAAGGAAAGCAACTACCTATCACTTCTACTATGTTGGGATATTTAGTCCGCTCGTCGAGATGTTCTACTACACGCAGAAGGTGTTTTTCGAATCGGGCTTGTTCAACGTTTGGCAGAAGGATTGGATCGATATCCATTTGGCCGAGGATAGAAAAGATCGCATACGGAACGATGTCGATGACACGGAAATGCTTTCATTTGACGATCTCATTTCAACATGGATGGTGTTGGGCATTGGTTTACTTGTGAGTCTGGTGGGCTTTGGTTTGGAGTTGCTGAAATATTCGATCCAGTGTATCAAATTACGAGCCTTAATGCGCGTGGCTTGTGCATTGCTACGCGGAAATGTGGTGAATTGGCATGAAAGGCACTCATTGGGTAAATTTGGCTCCCGCATAAAATTGGCATACCTACGCAGCCGACAAAAGTGATTGCTGTGAGTCTCATGATTCATCGCATCGCTGTCATATGAATTGAACACCATGTTAAAAAGTAAACATCGCAATAAAAAAATATATTTGTATATTCCTATAAAACTTACATAAGCACAAACAACTTATCGATGACTTTAATGCAAACTGACCACAATACGAGGGAAACTACTGAACAAACTGGATAGACCACCCAAAACCCTCACGCAGTTATGCTTGCCGTTCATCGTTGAACAGTCTGGTCAACTTCCCGAGACTCTCTTCCGTAGTCCAAAGTCTGGTCAACTTCCCAAGGAAAACCATTCTCGTCCATGATTTCCCATAGCTCTGTTCGGTCGGTACTATCGTATTCGCCGCCTTGAAGTTGATGAACAGGTGATGGGTACCCACGGCCTTCTGGAACATTACGTACGGTGAGGACCTGGTCCGTTGTCGACAGGGCGTCTAAGGAACCGCCTTAATAACTTCTCACGAGCTCATTCGTTTTAGGTGTCAGATGTTAGATGATTTGGGATAGCACTTCGTAGACAGCATTCAAAATGGTGATCGCTCTGATGAAGTTCTCACATTCCAAATGGTCGCCTTTCTTGTGAATGGGCCTGATTCCTTTCACAATTCCGGTAGCCGTTCGGTTTCCCAGATACTGACTATCATTCGGTGCAGGCAGGTGGCCCACTTTTCTGGGCTCATCTTCATGAGTTCAGCTGCGATACCATCCTTACCAATTGCTTTGTTGGTTTTGACCTGGTGAACGGAATCCTTAACATCCCTCTGGCATAGCCGTTGCCTCCGTTACCATTCAGATGTTCATTGAAGGGCTGCTTCCACCTTTCGATCACGTCGCGTGTGTCTGTCCCTCAAGAGGCCCCAGTCTTTATCCCGGCACATTTCGGCTCGCGGCACAAAGCCGTTGCGGGGGCGTTCAGTTTCTAATAGAACTTCCGTGTTTCTTAAGAACGGCACATCAGTTCCATTTCTTCACACTCCGCTTCTTCTCTCGAAATAGGTGGATCTGCTGTTTACGCTTCTGTTTGTACCGCTCCGCTACGTTCTGCCGAGTTCCATGCTGCAGCATTACCGCCCATGCTGCATTTTTCTCCTCCAAAATCGGTCTGCTCTCCTCGACGAACTATTCGTTCCGTTGACCCCTTTTCACGTATCTAATGGTGATCTTTGCTGCGTCATTGATGGCTACTTTTACTACTCGAGCAGTCTGGCAACGTTGCCTCGAGATTCTGCACGTATGCTGAGGCGACAGTCGGTTGCTCAATCAGGTTCATGAAGGTTTGTAAAGATGTTCTATGATTGATACATCATGATTACAAAGAATCTCAACTAGTGCTCAATTTAATTAGTTATTCATGCCCAGATCAGTATTTGAAAACTATATGCATATGTGTATATACTTGTGTATATACTATATATGATAACGATAAAATAAAGCAAAGCGGTAATTTGCAGCAAGGAACCCGTCAGAACGCGAAAAGTTACAAACAGAAGCGGAATCAGCAGACACACCTGTTTCGAAAAAAAATGCCGCCTTGAAGAAGCGAAATTCTAGGAAGTGGAACTGGTGTGCCGTTCTCAAGAAATATGGAAGTTCTACCAGAAACTCAACGCATCCCGCAACGAATTCGTGTCGTGTGCTGCATGCATAAAAGGATAGGAGTCTCTTGATGGCCATACGTGAGATGATTGAAAGGTGGAAGCAGCGCTTCGATGAGCACCTGAATGGCGTGGAGAACGTAGACATGGGAGACCACGGCAAAGGGAGAAACGACTACGCCAGTGCAGTAGAAGACGGAAAATGGTCCAACTTCCACGTTGAGGGAGGTTCTTTTCTTCGTTTTTTTGGACTTTGACAAGCCAGCCACAGGCTCGAATTTATTTTTTGGTTCTGTGCAATTATGATTGTTCTAGTCAATCACGGAGTAGCAACTACGAAATATACGTTCACTTTATACTCATGCTGATGTGGAATCAAAATAAATATTTCACCGAGTTTAGAATTCATATTCGGCGCTGCGACGATTGCTGGGGCTCACAGCAAAAGCACTTTTGGCGGCTGTGTAGGAATGGCAATTTTATGCGGTAGCTAAGCTTACCAATCGCTTCGCAACACTTTCCCGTAACGTTGATACGTTGGAATGAAAATTTCAGCAATTCCAAACCAAAGCCCACCAGGCTCACCAGTAAACCAATGCTCAAAACTATCCATGTTGAAATCAGGTCATCAAAAGAAAGCATTTCAGTATCATCAACATCGTTCCGTGTGCAGTCTTTCCTATCCTCGGTCAAATAGAAATCGATCCAATTCTTCTGCCAAACGTTGAACAGGCCCGATTCGAAAAACACCTTCTGCGTGTAGTACAACATCTCGGCGAATGGACTAAATATCCCAACAAAGTAAAAGTGATAGGTGGTTGACTTCCGTTCGTTGATGATTGCATATTTGGGTCGATTCAGCTTGAAATCGTAATTCCGCCTAAGCGATACCACAGTAGATGCCTCGCGATCATTACTAAAATGAGCGTTCACTCCATCCAGCGTTACATTGTTCGAGCCCACTGGTTTGTGAACCATCAATGGTCCCAGCAAACTGTCGTTCGCCAACCTCCTATCGAGAAAAAGGTCCGCTGTTAGTTTGATCCCTGACTTCGCCAACTCATCCAATGTTCTGATGTTCCCTATGGAGGGCTTGTCGGTCATGAATGAAATGAGTTTTGTTCCATATGCGTTGAACATCAGAAAAAAGAACACAATCATCGGAAGCATTGCAAACTTTTCATTGTTACTGGCGCGATGTAAACTTTGTTTTTCAAAGCCGCATACTACAAGCAAAATCGGTTCGTTTTCAAACAGCGAAGTGAAGATGAGATTTATCGCAGCAATTAAAATCAGCATCAGCAAAAGCACAAACCATGATTCCCAAGCGAATGGTTTCGTAAATATTTCAATTGAATTCAATAGCCTTCCTTGAGGCACCAAAATGACACTAGAAGTTGGAGTAACGCTGAACAGCATACTGCTTTTAGATTGTATCGTTCCTCTTTGGTCCAATGCAATGTCTACGTATGTGGCCCTGAACATCGTTTCTATGCATTCGTACGGCATCATTTTCGTGGTGCAAACTGGATAAAACTGTACGCTAGTGTTCAAGAAAATGGCTGTTTGATGTATCCAAACTGTAGCAGGATACCATGGCTTGGCCAAATAAGTAATTCTGATGGGTCTTCCGTACGAGTTGCGTATATTGCTTCGAATCAGCTCGCGTGGACTACGGAACTGCGTCATCAACCGTTTTGGTTTACCAAAAAGTCCCATTTGAACAATTTGTTTCCGCTTCGTTCCAATGTAGGTTATCTTGTGGAACTGAAATTCAGCCAAAAACTTCACGATACTCCGGTAGACATCCGCATTTTCAACATCCAGTAGTACCATCAGTGGCGAATTGGTATGCTGAAGAGCCAAAAATCGTTCAACCGGAGGAGGGCACGTTGAATAACTCAAAACGCGGTCGTCCACAAAGATAATCATCAAGTATTGTTTAAGAACTAAACATCCATTGTTATCTATGTTGAAGTGTTCATCCAGAACGTATTTGGCGATATTGTCTAGCTGAGCGGACGAGACGAGTTTTCCGAACCAACCGGTATCGCTTCCGCCGCCTGACAGGTCGTAGAATACGCACTTGAACCATCCAGACTTCTGCTGATTGTAGTGCTGTATTACGGAAATGGTGTATTGCAGAAGTTCGTCGGACAACGAGACTCCCGTTACTAGATGGATACAGGACGAGAAGAGTATTACTAACTGCATATTACCATGCATATTGAACTCGTTACGACCAATGACACCAAAGGTTTGAAAACAATTCACTTAACACTGTATTATTATGTGCAATAGGAATTTATAAATATCTTTTGCAAGCGCTAGAAACACCAGTTTGGAAATTAAATTATTCGGATTATAGTGGAAATTGATGGGTTCCATCAATTCGTCTCTTTGGCGTTGTTTGACTGGGATGGAACTTGCTACCCTTCTGTTAGAACTATCATAGGCATTGTGGTGACATGATATACAGTTGGAATTCCTAAGTATAACAAGTTACTAGTCGCTTTACGGCCAGCAAGCTAGTTATCTTCCAAAAATCAACTGAGTTTCAGTTGAAAGACAACTGTGAAGTTGCGGTGGGCGTAATGTGGGGATGGCACCGTGTTATAGGAACCGTGTTATAGGAATTTCGACTGTACCATAATAGTAGCCATTGATTTCTACCTTTTTTAATTATAAGCCTCGCATTTTTTTTTAAAGCGTTGAAAAAGCTTGATTCTGAAATTTTGCAGCTGTTCGAGAGCTAACAATAATAGTCTACAATGGCTGTACGCATTGAGGACGAATTTGTTTTCGGTGAATCGAGTGGCGAGCTCCGGGTTGCAGGTCAACTATTTCGACGACAAAGTGGAAGTTGTGAAGAAACGGGAAGCTATGGCTGTCGGACATTCTATAATAGGTAGACTGTATGAACTGGATGTTTGGAGTGATTGCTAGCGACGTATTGTGGAAGCGGCCATACTAACCGTGCAGGATGCGGAGAATCCACAGATGGCGCTAAACGGGAAGGCGATTAGTGAGGCAAATGCTCGGAAGAATGTAATTCGTCAACAAATGGGTAGTAGCAGGATGAAGTAACTTCAACAATGTTAACCTACTTCATTGAACAGGACTCTCTCTCTCTTCTTGGCGTAACGTCCTCATTGGGACAAAGCCTGCTTCTCAGCTTAGTGTTCTATGAGCACTTCCACAGTTATTAACTGAGAGCTTCCTCTGCCAATGACCATTTTGCATGCGTATATCGTGTGGCAGGCACGAAGATACTCTATGCCCAAGGAAGTCAAGGAAATTTCCTTTACGAAAAGATCCTGGACCGACCGGGAATCGAACCCGTCACCCAGCATGGTCATGCTGAATACCCGTGCGTTTACCGCCTCGGCTATATGGGCCCTGGTGAACAGGCCTATCGAATTAGTTTATTCCCGATGATGGTGCATCCGTTCGTGCTCGTCAAAACCGTATGCAAGTGTTTTGCTTTATTCCGGTTCGGAAAACTTTCTTTTTCTTCCCGTTGTTGTGTGGTTCCACTGTGTGCTAGTTCCAACAGGTTATGGGCCCAGGTATGACGAGAATGCGAAAGTCGCCACGTCCGGCGGGTCCAGATTCCATAACAGGAAGTTCTAGATGGAGTCCATCCTTGACATGCACGGTTTATTATAGATTGCGTCCACCGGGTGATCGTCGAGATTGACGAGTAGCGCAAGATGGCCGACGATTCCAACTGAATACCGAGAAGAAAAGGCAAATGGTTGAGTTAATAGCCGCGGAGAAAAACTGCAAAGTGGTTATCATTTCGGCCATCGCGGATAATTAGCTAGAGCTTGTGAAGGACTGTGCGTATCCAAAACAGATTTGGGATACACAAAAAGCGGTGTTCTAACGTTGTGGCGTTGATGGGCAATTGTTCATCGGGCAATAGCTCCTTCGGTTGAAAAATGAAGAGGCGGCTGATAATGATTTGCCGGAACATTTGTGCGTTTTCCAGTGAGTTCAAGTCTGAGTGAGTACGAGGTGGTGAAAGAACGAAACCGAGGACGAAACAGTAAATCTGACATGATGGTTGAAGAAAAACGTACCTCGGATCATGCGAACGTTTGCTTCATGGCATCACAGGAAGAAAAAGAAGAGCTGGCGAAAATGCATTGATTCCTAGACTCCGGTGCCACGAACCACATGGCGGTGGTGCAGCCGGTGCAAGTGCTTATGACGAACGGAAGAAGATGACAGCGGTGACTGTGTGACTTTGAATTGTTTAAGTAGCGCTCCGGAAATTAATGCATGACCTCCTCTAGAAGTTTCACTGATTGTTTTTCCGGAATGTCTTGTAACGAATCCTTTGAAAATTTTGGATTTTTACCAGAAGTTCCATTGAGAATTCCTCCTGGATTTTTTCTGATAAACTTTCCAAGGATTCCTTTCAGAGTTCTTCTGGTAATCTTTTAAGGCTTCCCCGGGATTTTTTTTTCTAGAAATTCCTTCAGGAGTCCTTCCACCAAGAAGTTCATCGGGATAACATGCAGAAGTTTCTCAAACAATTCCCCAGCGATTGTCTCCAGGAAATCATTCGGAAGTTTCTCTAGTTTTTCTCCAAATGTTTCTATGTATATTCTTCAAGCAGCTCTTCATAATTTATTCAGCATTTGCATTCCATGAGTTTTTCTGAGAATTACACCAGAATTTACACTGAACATTTTTTCGTTTTCATCAAAGATTCCAACATGAATCCCTTCGAAAAGTTTACTGAAGTTTCCTCTGAGAATTTTGCCGAAAGATTCTCTGTGTATTTTTACAGGAGTTATTATGGGACTTCTGCCAGAAGCTTGTTCTTTAATTTAAAGAAAAAAAAAACTGCTAGAAAATCACCCAGATATGTGTTTTTGGAAGTTTCTCTGGGATTTTCGGGAGTTTTTCGAGAATTTTTGGGAAGTCCAGGATAAACAAATTTCCGGAGTTATTTTTAGATACACTATCTGCAGGTATCTGCAGGTATTCTTAAACGAATTTCCAAAATAAATCCTCCAAATTTTCAAGCAATTAGAGAACAATTCCAAAAAAGGAACTCTTCCTGGTGATGCTTTGGAATAAATAACGTGAGGTTATCCGAAAATATTTTTCGGAGGCACTCTTGTAGGCACCACCGTTGGATCAGCTCCGAAGGGAGTTTCCGGGAATACTCTTGGAGGGGTTCGCAAAGAGGCGGAAGTATTTTACATTACCAATGCAGTTCTGGGAGGAATTATCGAAGCAATAATGGAAGAATTTTGAAGAATTTCAGGAAGTATCTCCACTGGTACTGTTTAAGGAATTATTTGAGCTACTCAGCAGAGGTAAAATACAGGATGAACTTTAAATTTCCAAAGCGAGTCTGAGAGAAGTACCCGAAGTAATTTTGAGAAAAAACTTCGAAAGCATTTTGAGAAGAATTCCCGGAAGTAAACTGAGGTATCGTTGAATATACTCTGGACGGAATTGTCAGAGTTACTCTGGAAGTAAGGCCAGAAGGAATTCTGGGAATACTCTGGGTAGAATTTTCAGAGGTGCTTTGGGTGAAATTTTAGGTAATGCTTCGGAAAAAATACCAAAAGTCCTCGGAAAATGGATTTTCAGAGGTACTTTGTAAGTCGTTTTCTACGGAAGAATTTCCGTAGATACTCTTGAAGGTATTTTTGGACAAATTCGGAGGGAAACTGTTGGATGAACTTCAAAAGGTATCCTAGGTAGAATTCGTAGAGATACTCTGAGATATGGAGGTACTTCATAAATAATAAGAGGAACTCCCAAAAGAAACTAAAGAGAAACTTCTGGAGGAATTATTAGAGAAACTCCTAGCACAAATTCTTGAGGAATTGCTGAACGAACTTCGAGTGGAACTCCTAGAGGTGTTCCTATAGATATTTCTGGAGAAATCCCAGCTGGAACCCTTGGGGACATTCCAGATGGAACTGCTGGATAAATCTCAGGTGGAGCTGGAGACAAAAGTGAAGCTTCTGGGGAAATACCTAATTGACATGCTGTAGAAATGCCAGGTGGAACTGCTGGAGACATCATTGTGGATAAAAAAAGGAAAACAACCTAACTGTAACAGTTTGGCGTGACAAGACACAATTGAGTAAGAAGCGTAGTAAAATTTGAGTATGATGAACTGGCATTTAGGTGAAAAATCAACCAATACCTTCTTAACTTTTTCACGTAGTACCTAATGAAAATAACTCACACCAACATTGCTTACAAGAACACTAATTTGGGGTCCCGCAAGCTGGGCGAAATAAACTTTTATGTAGTTGGTACTTTTGTTTCGTGCGAGGTAATTGAAAGACGGAAGAAGCAATTCGATGAGCACATGGTTTAGGATAACCAAGAAGTAGCAACCGTTAAGATGTGTAGTCTGTCAAGGCTAAGCTGAACTACGTCAAGCTGAAGTTTTGGAAGGCACGTCAAACAGAATTACTGACAAAATATAGGAATTCAACTTGAAGGAATTTACATATGTGAGAACTTGGAATGCTTATCTAAAAAAAACAGACTGTCTGAATAAATTTAATAATTACTATTCGACTGTTGAATTCATATTCTAGTGGGTGGCTTTCCAGTCTTGACCATATAAAAAAACTGCTATTTTGTCTTGGCCGACATTTCGGTCCGTTTGGGACCTTTTTCAGGGTTAACGAGTTTATTTATTAATTTCGAAAAATCGAATAATAGTAAGTAGTAATAGATTCAATATCAAGAACATCATATATTCTTTCGAAAATTTTGTCATGGACCTGCAAGAGATGCATGTAAAATGTTACGGGAATAGTTCGTCAAGAAACTTTCTAAATTGGAGCAACGACCATTTTGCATTTGTACACAGCACATCATGTGGCATGTACGAAGATATGCTACGCGGGGCTCACAGAAGTTAAGAGAATATGTGTTTTCAAAAATTGGGCTGACACAAATTTCGATTTTCTCTTATGTCACCACCCCCTCGGAAAATTTTGGTCGAAATTCAACATTTTGAGGGGGGGGGGGCACCAATAAGTTATTCAAGAAATTTTAAAATTTCAAGGTGAAATTAGAGTTAAACAGAAAATTTCGTAACAAATCCGATGAGTTTATAGATTTTGCCGAATTGTTTGGGTATTTCTTCGTCAAATACATTTATTATTTATTGTCCTCCCCCTTAGCGGGTCAATGAGTGTTGTGACAAAAGAAGAAAATGAGATTTGTTCCGGCCTTACTGGAGCAACCGAGAATTGAACCCTTTGGCCTTAGCATGGTTTTTCTAAATATGCGTGCTTTTATCGCTTCCCGCCTCGGCTATATGGGATTTGTCAATAAAGATTTGTATATGTATACTGAACCAGTCCTTGGAAGGCGACTAAGAAGACTTCCTTAGATTTTCCCAACATTTTCGATATTATCAGTTGAAAGTTAAACAAATAAATAAATCGCAAACTTTGGGTACTTACCAACTACTCCACCGTTGCAACCGAGCGCCTAACTTTAATCTACCTCCTCAATCAACCGTTATGATGGCGCCAAGTAGCGCCTCAACAAAGAGTGCCGCGTAAATCTGCCAGTCGTCGTATGGCCTCTGGGTTGATCTCTTAAAACTCTCGTCCAGAGACAGCCGGCACTTTCACACTCACTCACAGCCACAAATCTTCAGTTCATTCACAGCGATATTCTTCCACTTTTCCTTTTTCTTCTTCGCGTCGTGCACGCAAAACTTCCCTCCCTGCACAAATTTTCAAGAACTTTTTAATCAACTATTGCATCAGCTCCCACGACGAATTGAGGAGCCGCCGGCCGGCCGGCAAACGAAGATGATGAAGGTTTTCCCCCAATCGGCGACCGGCGCGTTCGTCCTAATGTATCTTCTTCGTCCGCCCAAAACCCGAAGACGACGACGGCGGGACGCGAATCTGTGCGACGCTCAATTAAATTAATTGCTACGCGTCCGCGTTCAGTTCATTTAACTCGTTGATTAGTTTCGCGAGCGACCGACCGACTGGGCGAGATTGGAGGAGCACATGCGATCGAATGTTGGCGGGTTCGGGATGTTTAAGGTACCTCTCTGTACGCATAGATTGACCCTTTTTGAGCGGGTTTTATGAGATCTAGCAGATCTTGCTTAGAACATTATGTATTTAAAATATTAGAATCAATTATTTGCTTTCTTATGTGATCCAAATACAAATTGCTTTCATCGAACAGCAATTTCAATTTTAAAAGTAAAACGCCTTACAACTATCTCCCTGAAAAAGATCACCTCCCATGTCTGAAACGTCGGTCTGCATAAAACAAATTAGGTAGTTTGGTTACGAAACTATCAACATTGCTACATATTAAATTCCGACAAAATCAAGAAATTTGCGTTCATTTCAAATTCATGGATAACAACATTTCAACTCTCTGTCCCAAACAGTCCACCTGGACCTGGGCTTAAAAGGGCCAATCCGAGACGAGGGCTTTCATCAATTCAGTTCTGCGAGGTCAACGGGTTCAAAAGGCTAGCACATTTGTATGCTTGTTCGATCTACACACATTCTGCATGCACTCTACGCGCTAATAAAAATAGAAAAGCGTTCACTCTCAGCGCAGAACCGAGATCTATCGCGTGTTGGCCACATCAATCAGTGTGGTTCGATTGGGAGGTCAATTTCGGTCATTCGCGAAATAATCTATTGTCATGTCATCAATTGAACGGGGTTCGACCGTTCAAAGTCTATCTAGCCAGCGTGAACCGGGTGAAAGACGGATGGTTGATTTTACTTGTCGTCTGGCTGTTCACGAGCCAAGAGCCGTAACCTCACGCTGAAATGTCTATATTGTTCTGGCGAAGACCGACGATTTGGCATGACTTTGCTTATAAATGATGGAAAGGACCTTGAACAAGATAAAAACAAATGTGTGTGCAATCATCGATCTTGATCGTTTATCATTAGTTGATGAACATGAGCCAAGCACTGCAATGATTATAAGTGTATGTATTTACCTTGATACCTTGTTGGCTACAAAGTAACTTTACTCCAATGCCGAGCGTATAGTAGAGCACCATCTTCGTCGGTCTTTTGGGCGATGTTCCTCCAGTTTCCCCGAACGTGTAGGGATCGTAGATCTTCTTCAACCGCGTGCAGCCAGCGAGCTCGCGGGCGCCCACGAAGTCGCCTACCTCTACCGGGTTCTCTGCTGAATATTGTTTTCGCTATTCTTTCTTCCGACATTCGCACTACGTGTCCAGCCCACTGAAGTCTGCCGTATTTTATACGTTTCACAATATTCGCATCTTCGTACACTTGGTACAACTCGTGATTCATGCGTCTGCGCCACACTCCATTTTCTTGTTTCCCACCGAGAATTGTCCGCAGCACTTTGCGCTCAAAAACTCCAAAAGCTTTTCGGTCTACCTCCTTTAACGTCCACGCTTCGTGACCGTAGAGGGCAACCGGAAGAATCAGCGTCTTATACAGAGCGAATTTTGTTTGCGTTTGCAAGTTACGGGACCTAAGCTGGCTACGCAATCCGTAAAAGGCCCTATTCGCAGCTGCAATACTTCACGGGAAACGTCATTGTCACATGTCACAAGTGTTCCAAGATAAACAAATTCTTCAACAACTTCAAACACTTCCCCATCAATCACTACCTCAGCACTAACACCACTAGGCCTGCTTCTGTCTCTACCCGCTATCATGTACTTCGTCTTGGTAGAGTTAATCGTCAAGCCTATCCTCGCTGTCTCTCTCTTCAGAGGAGCATAAGCTTCCTCCACTGCCCTACGATCGATGCCGATGAGATCAATATCGTCCGCAAAACCGAGGAGCATGTGCGACCGTGTGATGATAGAGCCATTCCTCTGCACGCCTGACCTCCTAATCGCTCCTTCGAGTGCAATGTTGAACAATAAATTTGAAAGAGCATCCCCCTGCTTCAATCCATCCAAGGTCAGAAACGACGTAGACACTTCGTCCGCGATCCGAATACTTGATTTTGATCCATCCAGCGTACCGGCCACTAGCATTCGACTTCTGGCGGCATTCTTTTCGTTCGTCGCTCGTTGACAGTCCTCGTCAAACCAACCATTACGTTGGCGTCGCTGAGCGGTACCAATCACCTCTTGCGCTGTTGTTGTCACTGCTTCGTGGATACTTCCCCACAAGCTGTTGACATCTCCAGATCCGTTGGTCTCTCCTATCGTCTCGTCTAGCTTCTGATGGTACTGTGCAGCAACCCCTTCGGCTGACAAGCGCTGGATATTGAAACGCATCGTCCTGTTGTTTCTTGAACTCGTGACGCTGAATAATCGCGCCCGAATTTTAGCGGCTACAAGATAATGATCCGAGTCGATGTTCGGGCCTCTGTAGGACCTCACATCTATGACGTCCGAGAAATGTCGTCCGTCGACCAGCACGTGGTCTATCTGGGAGCAAGTGTCACCACTCGGGTGTCGCCAGGTGTGTTTTCGGATATTCTTACGTGCGAAGTAGGTACTGCTGATTGCCATCTCTCTAGCTGCAGCGAATGTCACAAGGCGCAGACCATTATCGTTGGTAACAGAATGAAGGCTTTCCGTTCCAATGACAGGCCGAAAGAAACTTTCTCTGCCGATCTGCGCATTTGCATTTCCGATGACTATTTTGACATCTTGTTTTGGGCACTCTCCGTAGGCCTTATCAAGGCTTTCATAGAACTAATCCTTCATGTCATCGGGTTTGTCGTTCGTTGGCGCATAGATGCTGATCAGGCTGTAGTTGAAGAACTTGCTTATCGGCTTCCACCGAATAACTCGCTTCATCTGCTTCCCGATCACTATAAAGCCAACTCCGCGTTCTGCCTTATCGCCGCCGCTGTAGTAGATGTGGTACTTGAATGAAGTGTTGGCGATGGGGTCCACCGCTCGGAATTCGCGTTCTCCAGTTTTGGGCCAGCGTATCTCCTGGATAGCGGCCACATTAACGCCGACATTCCGCAGTTCACGAGCCAGGAGCCCAACACGTGCGGGTTCATTCAAAGTTCTCACGTTCCAAGATCCGACTTTCCAATCGTTGTCCTTTATTCGTTGCCGGGTCTGTTACCGTTGAATCAATCCGTTTACTCTACTATTGCTTTTCTGGGTGATTGAAGGTTTTCAGCAGGCTACCTTACCGGGGCCGGGCTGCCTACATTGCGTTGAAGGGGCTGCCTTCTTAGGTATAGCTGACGCAATACAGCATTTCATACTCAGCCGCTGGATGCCAGAACAGACGCTGTTTGAGCCGCACCTCCTTGGTGAACAGACGCTCGGATCGTACCTCCTCAATCTAGCTGAAGTCAGAAGGACAACAGTGCCCAGGCTGCACTACCAGCTAAGCACACAACTCTTAGCTGGCGGTCTTTGTCATCGTTTGACCCGTGGAAGCGTGAGGTAGGAACTTGTGAGGACCAGAGCTATGTTGGACGCTCTCCTTATCGACTCACCGTTTTGCAGCCCAAGTGTATGTATTTAAAAAATACACAGTTGACTAACTCGAGCTCGTCAGAAACTACATATGTCCAATATTTAGACCCGTCTTGTTCTTAGTCATTCTGCGTGTAGATATACTGTAGAAAGAGCTGAATTGCTGATGGGTTGCCATACCTTTAATTTGAAGCAGCTGGTTAACATTACAAAATTCTTTGCGGTTTCTCCACAAATCTGTTCCAGGACTCCTCTAGGAGTTTCTTGTGGAATACCTAGGGAGTTATTGATGAGATTCTTCCGGGGGTTTGTTTAGGATTCCGTCAGAATCTTCTTCTGTGATTTCTCATTTCTTCTGAAGTTCCTAAATGGTTCCATTTGAGATTCGTCCAAGAACTCCTGGTAGAGGAAAACCAGGAGGAACTTGCTGGTGTATTTGCTCAAAGAAATCCTGTAGGAATTTAATTAGGAATGCCATATACAAAAACTGTAGGAGGAAAATACTCGCCAATAAACTATTGGAAGATGTACATTACAAACATCTGAAAGAATTCAAAAATGAACTTCTGGATGAATTCCAGAAGGATTTGCAGGAATTCAAAACGGAACTCTTGGAAAAAAACCAAAAAAGAGATCCTAGAAGTTTCTGAAGAAATCCTGTAAGAAAAAATCTGAAAGAATTCCAGAAGAACTTCCGGAACAATCCCGGTTCCAGAAGCAATTCTTGTCAACAGCTCAGGAACTTCGGGAGAATTCTCGCATGAAATTCATGGAAGGAAATCCAGACGGAATTTTGAAAGTAGTTTCTGCAGCAATCTTGGAAGAATTTTCTGGAGCAGTCCCCGAGAGAACTCCTAGAGGAATTCCGGAAGAAATCCCGGGTGAAATTACTTGGATTCCCAGGCATATTTCCGTAAGTAAAAAACCCCCTTGTGAAGACATTCCAAAAGAGACTATTAGGAATATCTAGGATGCAGTTCCTAGAGGATTCCAGGAACTCCTTGAGAAATCCCGAAAAAAATCCCTGGAGCTCCCAGAAGAAATCTTGAAAGAATTCCTGTTAGGAATCCCAGAAAGGATCCTGAAGGGAATCACAGAAGGAGATTTTAAGAGTAGTTATAGAATAAATTTGTGGAGAAACCACTCAAAAAATTCCCGGAGTTGACTCAGGGAAAATGGCTGAAGTAATCCTAGAAGGAATTCCTGCAGGAATCTCGGAATTGATTGCTAGAGAAATTTCGAAGGAATTTAGAAACTCCTGAAGTACAGTCGGGTCTCCTATAAGACGCTGCCACCCACTTTTCACTCACCGTAACTTCAAGGTTGTCTCCAATTAATTCAGTTCATTTTTGGAATGTCACAAGCTTGTAGTATACTCTAATCCATTGGCGTAGCTAGCTTTTTCTTTTTTCTCACTCACTCTCGTAAACAAACACGAGAAAGAGAAGGATGAAAGAGGGGGCACAGGCCCCCTCTTGCATCCCGCACTTACTCGTGTTTGTTTAGGAGAGTGAGTAAGAGAAAAGAAAAAGCTAGCTACGCCAATGCTCTTATCACAGTCAAAAAATCAGCTTGATCGGTTGCAATACTGCTAGGAAATAGCAGTGGGCGTAATGTGGGTGGCATCGTCTAATAGGAGACCCAACTGTACTCTCAGTAGGTAGATATTTTTCACTCTTCTCCCTTTACGCTCTGATGTGCATGCTATCTCTGCACGCCATTGACAGTTTTTTCAAATCTCCGCATATCATTCTGCTCCATACTCTTTTGCATCTGAGCAATTACATTTACATCATGGTTTTTTTTTTCCTTTTGCGGTGGATTCGTTTTCGGGCTACCCTTCCTTCCCTATATCGCTCCATGCTTTGCCGAGCTCCCGACACCAGCATCCGGCTTCTGGCAACATTCTTCTCGTCCATTACCCTTTGGCGTTCCTCATTGAACCATCCGTTTCTAATCGATCTCGATGATCTCAGAATCTGCCGGAGTTGAGTGTAGCACACCCGAAATCAGACGAACATATGAACTATAGACGGGGCTGATGACTTGAAGATTTTAACCAATTTGTTGATGGTAATGCTAGTAATTTTAAGTCTGTATACGAGTCGACTATCGATGATGGCGTGAGCCAACTGGAAGGGGATGTTCCGACTGTTTGATCTATGATCGAATTTATTCTCGTTTGGCAGGTCACCTTTACGGCATTAAGGTGTTGGCACAACGACATAGTTTGACCCTCAATTGTTATGGGTAGACCGTTAGATTTGGCATACAACACTTTTACTAGCTGAGATCTGGAAGCCGATTAGATTCCCATTTTGCAGCTCTTTTCATTGCAGCTTGAGCACGGATTTTCGTCATGGTAGGTGTGCTTCTAACAACAACGAAGACAATATCATCTGCGTAAACGAAGGAGTAACTTAACTATTATCCTGTGTCACTGCCAAGACAGACCTTTATGGTTTAGGTAACGATCCGGAAGAATCGTCCGGAGAGAAATTTACGAACAAAGTGCAGCGTATGTCCACCTATACCCCAGTTCTCCGGTTGGCTTAGGACGAAAGGTGTCCATGTGCGATTGAAAGCTTAATAAATATCCAGTGTTATGACTTCTGCGTGGTGTCCTCGGTCAAAACCTTCCTCGGGAACATTGCTGAGTTCAGCAAAGTATGTAGATGTTCCAAAGCATCGAGGGAAAGCGTGCTGTCGAGGGTCTATGAGTTCATTAACTTTGAGATATTGTTTGATTCGACGGTTGACTACCCGTTCCATCTTTCCCGCATAACAGGTAGGGAAAAGTTTCTAAATTGGATACCAAATGATTCCATATTCAACTGAAGATAATGGTAGAAAAAAACGGATCATAAAGGAGGCGCGGTAAAAAGTATTCCCAGATTAGAATATCTTTGAATAAATTTTAATAACTTTATAGTGTAGAATTAGCTATAAGTTAAAATACACATTAATAAAAACAAAAAAAAAAAAATAACTTTATGGCGAAATTTCTGGGAGAAGTTTTGGGAAATTTAGTTGAAATATTATATGAAATTTAGCTAAAATTGTTGTGTAAACTATCTACTAAACATCTACAATAAATCAATGAACGGCTTGAACAAACTCACCGTAGGCATTCCTGAACATATTATTGAAGAAAGAAAATCTAGGGTCTGGGACTATTTGGGCAGGAGCACCTATTTTGGGCACTTGCTGCTATAACGCAGTCAATTTCAAACCAATTGATATGAAATTTTGTACAAGGCTGGATACTGCGCGTATCTTACCGTATTCCAAAAATCAAGTCAATTGGTAGAAAATTGTCTGAGCTACACTGCCGTGAATCGCATATCAGTCCCATCTTTGCTGGATTTCCTATGCAAATGGGACAGATATGCGATTCACGGCAGTACAGTAGTAAGCACCCAAAATAGGCGCTTTTGCCGAAATGGTCTCAGACCCTACATCATTAATAAATCTAGTAGATTCAATATTTTTAAGAACGATAGGCTGCTAGTTACAAAACTTTTGCTCAGATTAAGAGAACTAGGAAATAATATGAAAGTGTATCACAAAGTCAAGGAAGCTTCCTGGACACTCCTAGGAGCGTTTCGATATCTATCAGAAACAAAAAAAAAACACTTAAAGCTACTATGAGCTGAATTATACGACTAGATTTCAGGCAATTTGGTCTACAAAACCCCTCCACGACGAAGAGAACAAACCTGCCGATAATATTCATTCCCCTATATCCATTCAACAGATTTTTTGAGAAATCCTTTGTAAGAGTCTAAACTCTAAGATTCAAAGAACATTTTTTGGGCTCGAATAACATAAAACAAAATTTAAGAATCATTAGGTACTATGCACTTCACGTCAATTCCTACTACGCACAATCCCCAGTCACCACCGAACTACCGGAAGATTCCAAAAGAAGCCATTCAAGATCACTTTTTGTAAATCGTATTTCACTATCCGTTCAAGTATTGAGCTCCCTTTACTAAACCGTTTGATGTTATCCGCAACAAAGCAAAAAACTCACAATTCACTGTTTATTATCAATTTTTATTACCGAAAAAACTGCGACGAAAATTTCAACACAAACGGAGGGCGTTTTGTTTTGGTTCCCGTTGTGCTGGTGTGACGCACTCGCTCTTTGTTTTGATTTCGTTTGCGAAACTGCTGTTATCAGCTGCTGCGCGATGCGAACACACCACCACCGATGCAGATTTTCCACCCACTACCGCCCGGCAGGTGACCAGTGATGTCAGATTTTTTCGCGAGTGCTTCCGTAGATGAAAATTGATGAGCGGGGGGGGGGGGGGGGGGGGGGGGGAGAATTTCATAAATTTTATTCCGTAGATTCAGGTTGAAAATCCGTAGATTTCCCGTAGCTTTCTGTAGGTTTCCGTATAAAAAACGGCTTTTCTGTAGATTTATTCTACGGATCCGTAGTTCCGTAAAAAAAGCACAATTCCGTAGATCTACGGAAATTTCCGTAGA
>NW_026916615.1:0-1021 GCF_035046485.1 Aedes albopictus
CTCCAGTAGTACTTCAAGGAAATCCTTCAGGGATTTACCATGCAATGTATAGTATGGTGATACTTTCAGGAAGAATTTCTGGAGGCATCTCTAGAGAAATTGCTAGAGGAATTCCCGGACGAATCCTAAGAACTTTTAGAGGAATCCTTGCAGGAATTCTCAGAGGAATTCTGGAGGGATTTCTGGAGGAATCCTTTGTGGATTTCTTGGAGGAATTCCAGAAAGAATTCCTGAAGAAATCCAAGGTTCAATTTCTGAGGGAATTCTAGGAGGAGTTTCTGAAGAAATCCTAGAAGGAAGAACTGAAGAAATCGCTGAAATTCCAGAGGAAATCCTGAAAAGAGTAAGCAGAGGAACTTTTGGAGCAATCCCTGAAGGAGTTCCTGAAGAAACCCCTGGAGGAAGCTTGTAAGCAATCCCAAGAGGAATTCTTAAGGAAATCTCTAAACAGTTCCTGGAGAAATTCTTAGATTAATTCCTGGAGAAGTTTCTGGAAGAATTCCAGGAGAGATTCCTGAAGGAATCCCAAGAAGAGCTCTCGGAGGCAGTTTCAAAAAATCCTGGAAGTTGTTCCCGAAAGAATCACATAAAGAAATTCCCAGGTGAATTCCTGGAGGAATCTTGGAGATATTTTTGATGAAACCCCATGATGAATCCCGGAAGCAATCCCATGAAGAATTCCTTAGGGAATCTCACGAGAACTTTCTTAGCGAATTCCTGGAAGAATTTCTGCAGGAATCCCAGGGAAAATCCTTAAAGGATTTTTGGAGAAATTCCTGAAAGAAACCTCGAAAACAGCGAAAACACCTCTTGAGCCATCACTGGAGGAACCTTTAAAGATACCCCAGGTCAAAATCCCAAAGAAATGTTTGGTCGAATCCCTAGATAAATTCTTTAAGGAATTTCTAGAGAAATTCAAGATGGTATCACTGCAGGAAGCTATGGAAAAAAATCCTGGAGAAATTGCTCATATTCATATGGTTTGCGTAACTAGAAACAAATCTTAAACAGTCATTTAGAT
>NW_026916615.1:1044-2000 GCF_035046485.1 Aedes albopictus
CTCTTAATCGAGACAGCCGATGTGTAAATAAGTAGATACACCGTGAACATATTTTATGTCGTCGAGCATTGTTATTATTTATAGTGTTGAATGCATGGTTGAATGTAATAATAGTAATAAAATCATTCGTTCGTGATCGTCATACTGTAAGCAAGTGTTTAACCTTTACTCTGGTCCGGAATGATTCTATTCTCGCCCCGCTGTCGTGTGTTCCGCTGAGTGGAATGGACAAGAAAGCGCGAGTCGCCGCGTTCGATGGGTCCGGATTCCATATTTGGAAGTTCCGGGAACTATCTAGACGAGGACTGACAACAAGGTGATGGACTTTCCTGCTTAGTATTCAGTATCGTCCTGGAAGGTATTATGCAACGAACCAAAACAGGACAAGCAAATATAAGATAGATGGGGCATATTTTCGATGTAGAGAAGAATTCGTCTAATTCGGTTCTTTGCTAATGGCTGGCAATAAAGTGGGGGTGTGGAGCGGACCTGGTGTGATGGTTAGAACCCTTGACTATCACGCCGAGGACCTGGGATCGAATCCCACTCTCGACAAACTCACAAAAAATGTGAGTTCTTCCATTTATTTATTTCATTTATTTGTCTAATCAACAGGCTTCATATAAGCCCCAATGATGTTTCTTAAATCTAAAGTCTAACATTACATACCTAAAGAATCACAGTCAAATATAAAACTTAAATATAAACAATAGGAAGACTTCACTAACAGTCAAACAAAAAAACATAAAAACTAAGTTGGCCTTGAAAAAAAAAACAAACTAAATCTTCGGCGAAGGATTTGACGAGAAACATTAAAGTCGAACAATGAGCAAACTCTGTTAAAATTACGCTGTAACCCATTTACACTCCCAAACATGCTGTAGTTCGTTCGGTTCAACGGTGACCGCAGCATATAGTTGTTGCGAAGAGCACGAGGTTGAACATTAATGTCGATT
>NW_026916616.1:0-1184 GCF_035046485.1 Aedes albopictus
TTTTTGCAGTTCGTTTCTGGTTCTAGCGATGGCTATGAACATATGAATATGCATGAGTTGTATATGTAGATAAAAAACAGAGAAAGTGGATAGGGCCAGGGATTGAACCCATGACCTTCTGCATACGAATCAGAAGCGGTAGTCACTAGACCACCAAGCCCGTCAATACTCTCGATTAGTATACTTTGTTCAGAAACTCCATAAAAACAACATCAAATCAATTTGTCCCATGTTCTGTTACAGCTATCCCATGTTCAATTTATACGCATAAAAAGCTATCCGAGAATCGCTGAGGGAATCCTGAACATTCTCCGGAAATCCTGATTGCGTTGGATACGTTGCGTGGTAACGGAGTAATTCGTAGATTGCATACTGAAAGTTGTCATGTTATATCTTTAATACTTCTATTCCAATTGCTTATGGAATGCTATTTGGGAAGGAACAGCTATCCAATCAGAGGTTGAAATTCTCCGGAAATCATGATATCATTTGTAAACCTCAACATAGGACAACTTATGCTGCAAAACTCGACATGGGACAGCTTATGTTGGATTTTGTCTTTAAAAATCAAAGTAGGTAAATTACCAATTCTAACGCTATGCTGATGGATTCACTTTATGTTTTTATTACACTTGTCCGTAGAGAAGGAAACAAGGCTGAAACTTAGAACGCGTTTTTCACAGTTTGCCGTTTTGGAACATCCTTGGAGCAGCTTTTCTCATATAAATCCAACAATTGGTGACAACAATCAATACTTATTTTCATTTTTTTAGCTTGACATCATCATTTCAAGACTTCGTCCACTAACTAGTCCACTAATTAGTATATAAGCTTTTTTTTCACAAATACAAAAAAAAACTAAAAAAAAAATCCTTCAATTCTTGCTAAGATATATTTTTTGACGATTGGACTGTTAATGTTTATGTGACCGAAAAGCCGAGTGAAAACTTCAGAATCCGTTTCTCACTTATTTGTCACAGTCACGAGAATGAAACCCATTACATCCAAACAGGAATATCGATTGAAAACCTCTACCATCGTTCACTTAAAATGGCAAAGCAAGCCGTGGCATCAACATAATTTCTATGCAACTGCACAGGCTTTATTTCTCTAAAAAACGGTAGCCCGGCGCGACATTTTCGTTGTATAGGCTAACATTACCGAAAAATATTCATTATCGATTT
>NW_026916616.1:1207-2000 GCF_035046485.1 Aedes albopictus
ATTGTCATTTTCCAACCGTCAAATCAAATAAAGCCGATGTCATTGACGCGAAGAAAATACCTCTAGAAGACCAAACATCGACTCTGATCACTATCTCGTTGTCAGTAAAATTTGAGTTAACAATTGAGGCAGAGCTCAGCGGTCATTGTGTATCCAAATCCAGCGTTTCTCAAAAGATGAGTACCACCAGAAGCTTGATGAACAGATATCAACAAAAAATACAACCCGCTGGACCGATGCCTCAGAATCCGTTCTTTTTACGTACCTCCTTGATCGAAAAGCACTTCGGAGCACGGATTGAAGGTGCATTCAAGGAATCTAGGAGTGTGCTCAAGGTTCGTAGTATAGCTCAGGAGAAACTGCGTGCAACGGTACCCTTGTATCCACCAGCGGAACATCCTCAACTTCATCAAAAAAAAAAAGACACGGACAACGTCTTCAGCTTTCGGCTGTACAGACTGTTTTAAACTTAACATTAGACAATGGACAACGGAGCATGCACCAGTGGAAACGGGGAAGAAACTATTCTCACGAATAGTCAAAGATAGTGCGTCGTATCAAACCAAGACATGGTTGGCCTAAGTGACGTATATTTGAAAACCTAACTCGCTGTCCAGACTTCCTTGTTCAGAACTGTTTTTCTGCAAGAATGTGCAAAACCGACGGTCATCCCGTATGTAACCGATAGTGGCCTTTCTATTTTAAGGAGGTAGATCGACTGAGTCATCTCCTAGTAAAGTTCCATTCGATGCAAGCAAACTACACGTAAAACTGAGCCGGACAAGCCCAAGAA
>NW_026916617.1:0-495 GCF_035046485.1 Aedes albopictus
AATTTAAACTCGCATAAACAAGGATTCAGAGAGCGGGAGGATTACGAAATAAAATGGATGATAGGTTGAAAACAAAAAAAAATATGGTGGTTGGAACGATTGATGTCGTCAGATGTCCTGAAAAAAAAAAGTTGTAGTTCAATTGCGGACTTGTAGGCCCTTATTTATAGAGGCACAGCAGTTTTTATTCTTCCTAACATTATCGTCCGTATGGGAGCGTCAGAGATCCTATATGCAAAATTACGGTTGACTCTCCCACTCATCTGCCGGGCACTTTATTTAACAACTAGTATTAGAGTGGCAAAGCTTAGGGAAGCTCTCAGATAACAACTGTGGAAGTGCTCAGAAACACTGAGCTGAGAAGCAGGCTTTGTCTTAGTGAGGACGTTACGTCAAGAAGAGAGGGAGGAAGCATGTTCAGTCAAGGATAAAAGTATGAAAAAGATTTAAAATGGTCGATCACGATTTATTTATAAAATCAATTCCGACTGCTCT
>NW_026916617.1:518-2000 GCF_035046485.1 Aedes albopictus
ACCTGGAATTGGCATCTTTAGCGGTGTTGAGATAATTCCATATTCAGAATCTGCATGCAAAACTGAGCCGAAATCCAAATTTTCATTAATTTTGGTGCCCGGGAACCTATTTAAAAATCAGTTTGAAGTTTGTATGGGAGCGATTTTTCCAGGCCTCTGACACGGCCTATATCAATGCATTGGAATCATGGTAGACAGGATGTCCTGGGCGCTAATAAATAGCGCCCACTGTCAAATGCGAAAACATCAACATTTTTTTGTTTAACGTTTATTTTGGGTTGTTGATCAGTTTTTGGAATCATTTTTTTCACCTGTTATGATCACAAAACACGTCAAACTCGCTTTAATATTAATGTACGGTAAGAGGAGCATGCGATTAGTTGAATAAAGCAGCCCAACAAACACGCATTGTGAATGTGATTTCGTGTATGGCTCACAACATCAAACAAAAACTGCGTTTGTTGATTACACGCTCGTTTTAATTTGCACGAATATGAGTATAAGGCAGTTAGATGTTGGCTACGATATATTTCATTCATGCCAGGGGCCTGGATTTTTCGAATCACCCCTCGTCGCATTTTGTACTGGGCGGAGCTGTCAAGCAGTTGGCCAGCTGTCAAAAGGTGATTTCGAAAAATCCAGGCCCCTGGCATGAATGAAATATATCGTAGCCAACATCTAACTGCCTTATACTCATATTCGTGCAAATTAAAACGAGCGTGTAATCAACAAACGCAGTTTTTGTTTGATGTTGTGAGCCATACACGAAATCACATTCACAATGCGTGTTTGTTGGGCTGCTTTATTCAACTAATCGCATGCTCCTCTTACCGTACATTAATATTAAAGCGAGTTTGACGTGTTTTGTGATCATAACAGGTGAAAAAAATGATTCCAAAAACTGATCAACAACCCAAAATAAACGTTAAACAAAAAAATGTTGATGTTTTCGCATTTGACAGTGGGCGCTATTTATTAGCGCCCAGGACATCCTGTCTACCATGATTCCAATGCATTGATATAGGCCGTGTCAGAGGCCTGGAAAAATCTCTTCGAAAGCGATTTTAGGTACTAAAATGAAGTTCTAAAAATCTGAAAAAAATCATGGTATTTCAGAAAAAGGTGCTCTTTTTTATAAAATCAAAAAATCAATACATTTTTCTTAATTTAAAAACCCAATTGGCTTCTTTAGCGATGTTAAGATACTTCCATATTCTGAATCTGCATGCCAAATTTTCATTAATTTTGGTGCCCGGGAACCTATTTAAACCTTCAGCGCGCGCGCTGTTGTAAAAAGTACACCACTACAAAAAAAACCTCGCTTTTCGTAGACAGTGCGAGCGCGGTGCAGTTTCGGTTGCTCGATGGCGCGCGTCCTGGGAAGATAAAAAATCAATTTGAAGTTTGTATGGGACCGATTTGTCGAATCACCCCTTGTCGCATTTTGTACTGAACGGAGCTGTGATTGCCCAGCAGTCAAAA
>NW_026916618.1:0-529 GCF_035046485.1 Aedes albopictus
AAAGCTATTGTAAAACAAAAGGTTTAATTGAAAATGACTTATAATTAGTGCGACATACAAGATAAGACATTTTAGAAAAGTTGTAAATTTGATTCATCAGGAGATCACTTGATTTCTCTGTTAGAATCTTTTTTTTAATATAAATATATTAAATATATAAACCAGAGAAAAAAAAACAAGCATGTTGTTTTCCAATGAATATATTATTGAAAGTAAAAGAAAACTATATTTGAAACTATCATAGTATTGTAGATGTCAAGCTTGACAACCCACGTCAAAAGCCTGAAACTACATATTGTTATTTCAATCAGATTTCCGATTGAGGAACAATTATACAGGATTGTAAAAACAATCATACAGGATTGCAAAAACAATCATGTATTCTCATTGCGGCCAAAACAATGTCAAATTCCTTTTGAATTTACGTTAAATATGGTTATTTTTACCGTAGATTTTACTGCGTGTGTGGTTTTAACATTCCTCTCCAACGCCGAGGGAATGGTCAGTTAAATTAACTTAGAAACAAAGT
>NW_026916618.1:552-2000 GCF_035046485.1 Aedes albopictus
AAGAGAACTTTTTTTTATCTGTATTAACGAGATTTTTAGCCCTAGGCTAGTTCATCTCGGGACCCACGCTTTACTTCCCTTCCGAAGGAAGAACTCGCATTTTGCGAGTTTGCCGGGAAAGGGATTCGATCCCAGGTCCTCGGCGTGATAGTCAAGTATTCTAACCATCACACCAGGTCCGCTCCACCTTGTGATGGTTTGCACCAAGAGAACTCAAATCGGTTGACAGACGGCTGAGAAATGTGACTTTTTTTGTAATGCACACACCGTAATCCCCACTCCGTAACGTTTTTTGTATGAAAATCTTTAAAAATTTTGTATGGACCGTAACGCTCGGCCATACTCCTTTGTTTTTCGTAGGATGAAAATGGGAGCCACATGCATAAGAAGGCAATCAATACCCTACTATGAAGGTCAAGCGGCGCAGTTCGCTTTGGTTGCATAACTTGTTGGCGTTATATACACTGTTGGAAGGAAGGGAAACGAGTTTTTCTGGTTCTAGCGATGGCTATGAACATATGAATATAGATGAGGTGTATATGTAGAGAAGAGAGAGAGAGAGAGAGAAAGTGGATAGAAAGATACAAAGTAGGATGAAAGGGACGGGCCAGGGATTGAACCCATGAACTTCTGCATACGAATCAGAAGCGGTAGCCACTAGACCACTAAGCCCGTCTTTATTTTGAGAAACTATTGTTTTAATGAACAAATAAAAATTAATATGCTTTCGAAATTCTAGTGAAAGTTTCTATCTGAAAATTCCTAAACATTCCCACTGGGGAATGTCTTTAGATTACTTGGTTACTTCCGAGGGTTGTCTGCGTGTTCATTCAAATACTTACCTTTTTGACAACAAGTATACTGCCCCCACTCGTATAACAGTCCCATTTGACGTTATGAATAATCATCATTTTCGATGTACTTACAAAAATCATAACAAAAATTACGAATTTTTATGTCAATGTGTGAAAAAAATACCAAGTCATGAGCGTCCCATATTAAAAGTATCCGCATAACAGTCCCATCATGGATTTTTGGATCACGTAACACAAAATTGAACAACTTTGTAGTGATTGTATTATTTTTCACAGTTACGTATTCATGTGCAAAACAATCTGTGAAAGTTTCGAGATGATCGAATTTTTTTCAAATTTTGGAAATTTTTCAAAGTTTTACTATATGAAACCAAGTTTTCAAACTTCAAACCCCGTTTTCTCAATTCCTACTTTTTACAAATGCGACTGTAGGGTGGGGCTAATTTCAAAAAATCTCTCCGATATATGATTTCCCAAGTGGAAAGTGATCTACTAGTCGAAATATTTAAGTGAGCTGTACAAAAATAAGCGATTTCGGTTGATATTTAGGGGTGCCGCAAAGGGTTCAAGTAAAATTTTTGCTAGAACAAACTTTCAAAAAAACATTTCAAATTTAATTTTCTAACTTAATTT
>NW_026916619.1:0-1066 GCF_035046485.1 Aedes albopictus
TCCAGGTATTCCTCTGAAGATGCTTCTAAGATTTTTTTTTCGGAAATTGTAATAGGGATTCTTTCAGAATTTACTCAAGGTATTTATTCAGGAACTCCTCCAGAGCTTCCTACAGAAATTACTTTCGGGCTTCCTTTAGGAATTCCTAAAAGGTTTTTCCTGCAACTCCAAAAGTGATTTCTCCAGGTGTCCTCCCATTTCTCCAGAAATTTAACCAAGGATTTCTCCAGTGATTCCTCGGTATTTTAGAAATTTTCTCTAGGAGTTCTTCTACACAGATTTCTTCAATGATTTTACCAGGGATTCCTTTACAAATTTCGCTTACCTTGCGTAGTATATTTGTCCTGGACACGTGGCAGGGGACGCTTTGGAAATTAAAGCGGACAGGCAGCGCAACCCGAGCAGAAGAAAATAACAAGTGAATAACATATCAAGGTATTTATCTCAAATACTACCATACCTTGAAATGCCCTCTATTATGTGGTAATAAAAGGCAAAATAACAAAAACGAATACCAAAGTTTAGAATAAATAACACCTAGAAAATAACAAGTCTTATTATTTCAATAATGAGTGCATACCTAAAATTTCAAGTGCTGTATTTGTTATCTCAAAGTTATTGGATAACAAACTAATAACATTTCTTGTTATTAAATGTTTCATTTGTTCGATGACTTCATGATGTAATAGCAAATCTTGTTCTTCGGATATTTTCTATGCTAAACCAACAAATACCACATCAATACCAAACTCTCCTCAAGTACCTCCAACAGTTATTGTGATGTTCTCATAAAATTTCGTAGAATAACGCAGCATTAACAATTTTAGGTATTAGATCACATGTTGCTCTTCGCATGGTATTTGTAAGGTATGCCCTTCTGCTCGGGAAATGGATTCAGTTCGGGCAGTATGAGTTTTGTCGAACAGATGTTGGATCATTTTCTTCAGATGACAGCTAAAGCTAGGAATAATGACGAAGAGAAGGCGACCAATGGTCTCAGCCCTCACAATCTGTCCAATGAAACCCACTACGTATGTATGGCCGAAATTTCAGCATAAAGTAATAA
>NW_026916619.1:1089-2000 GCF_035046485.1 Aedes albopictus
TGTGTTTTGTGTTAATTTTATTTAGCGTGTTACACTGATCTGACAGCTCTGACAGTAAGGGACTAAACATAAATTACGTAAAGTGAGTACCGAGGATTGTTCACAATCTGCGAACTTGACTGCGGAAAAAATTGCGACCATGACGCCGCTGGTATCACTCATATTATAAGAAATTGGTTCGTGGAATGATTATGATTTAGGCTCCTAAAGTCCTATCGGGATTCTTGTTTTAAACCACAATATATGGTTCAAGAGTACATATTTACTCATTTTTTGACGTTTTTATTAACCGTAGTTGAAAATATATAATTTTTATTTTTTTAGCATTTTGTCTCGTCCCTAGCTTATAACACATACTTTGAGTGATTTTTTTTCACCGTGTATGTCAGATAGGAACATTTTTGAAATCCCAGTGCCAAAAATGTCGAGCTCAGTCACACAAGGTTGACCTCAAATGTCAAAGTAGAACTATTTACCATTTTTCTTATTTCGAATTTTCTCATTAGTCCTTTGTTTTTCAAGTTCGAGTAAAGTACAATTCAGGCCAAACATTTCAATAGGTCCTATCTGCATTTGAGAGGCTCTCTTTGTTCACTTTCTCTTTCAATTATTGCAATGTAATGGTACACTTTTCAACTGTTTTTGCAGTACAAATTAAAAGACGATTGTTTTGACCATCGTTCTATGCAATGAGACAATCATAATATAAATAAACAGCTGAGATATTAACGAAAGAGAGGGAAATCAAAGAGAGCCTCTCTACTTCAGATAGGACCTTTAGACATGTTTGGCCTGAATTGGCTTCTTTAACGGTGTTGAGATAATTCCATTTTCTGAATCTGTATGCAAAACTGAGCCGAAATCCAAATTTTCATGAATTTTGGTGCCCGGGAACCTATTTAAAAATCAAT
>NW_026916620.1:0-2000 GCF_035046485.1 Aedes albopictus
ATCTGCTAACGAAAAAACAAAGCGTTGTTGCCGTGCCTTCTTTGTTGCCTATTTTTGCTTGCGGTGCCATATTCTGCGTACACTGGTGACTTTCAATTAATAAAAGCGTCAGCTAATTTACTGACTGCATGGCTCCAATCAACACTCGCTCGCAACCAAGAATTCCTTGGCGAATTTCCCCAGGTGTTCCTTGAGGTTGCTTGAGATTCTTCCACCAACTTCTTCAGGGTATTTTTTAGGAGTTCATTCTTGGATTTCAATGGGAGTTCCTTCCGAGAATTCTTCAGGAGTTCCCTCTGAAATTTCCTAGTCATTTCACCAGATAAGCTTTATCCGTCCGTTTATATCCGTCCGTCAGAAGTTCTATCTGGGGTTCCTCCTGAAGATTTTTCAAGGATTTTTCTAGAAATTTCGTCAGGAATACCTTCAGAGCATCTTCTAGTATTTATTTTTCGGAAAATCCTCAAGGAATTCGTTGGAAGAATCCTACAAGAATTTCCCCGGGGAGTTTTCTAGGAATCTAGCAGAACTCCTGGAATTCCCTCAGGGATTCCTCCGAGAATGTCCTCGGGGATTCATCCAGGAGTTTCTTCCGGGATTCCCCTTAAATTTCCTACCGGGATTTCTCCGGGAATTTCTGCCGAGATTCCCCCGGTAATTCTTTCCGGGATTGATCCGGGAATTCCTTCCGAGATTGCTCCGGGAATTCCTTCCGGGATTCCCCGGGAATTCCTTCCGAGATTTCCCGGGAATTCCTTCCGAGATTCCCCGGGAATTCCTTCCGAGATTCCCCGGGAATTCCTTCAAAGATTCCCCGGGAATTCCTTCCGAGATTCATGAATTCTTCCAGGCGTTTCTTCAGGAATTCCTTCAAAGATCCCTCCTGGAATACCATCAGAGATTCCTCAAAGAATTTCTTCGGGGATTATTCTTGAAATTTCTCCAAGGGTTTAAAAAATTGAACGAAAGACTTGAGGAATTAATTATCCACCTCGTTATCCACATTCTAGAACTTTCGTACAATCGAATATGATAATATGAGGAACAAACAATGATGTTGTCATTTATTTGCTTATCTGTACTTTGTTTACGATATGAAGTACTACTACCTACCAGCGGTGGGGAGATGAGGTAGTATTTTAACAACGATGATGTGAACGCACGGTGCGAAAACGGGTGGGTATCAGAAATAGAACCGAATTGCACACCTCTACTACTCACCGACTTACTACGCACTGGTGGGGATAGTCTAAGTAATTGCTAAAAATTGCCTACTTTTAGGCGTTTTATGGTACAGAAGATTTATTGTAATTATTAAATCACTGCAAAGTGTTAGTTTGTAGAAATTTAGACGTATAATTTCAAATCTAGGAACACGAGATCAGCTTGACAGGGTTTTCAAATCATAGAAGTGAATAAGGAGAAGATAATAAGAAAAGCAAATCCCTGTTCCAATCTCATTCATGATTTCGATAATATGGAGTAATATTATTCACCCAAGTATTCGATGTTCTTTCGAAAACTCGTACAAGCTAATATCGTGTTCCTTGAAATGAAATTATAGGGGGATTAGGGGCATAATGAACACCCGGGGCGAAATGGACACCCCTGTTTTTGCTGAAACCGTTGACTTTTATGTATAACTTTAAATGCATAAGTGTAAAGGAACAAGTCATTGTTCTATTTTTTAAAAGTACCATTTATATTCCTTCAAAATAACCAAAATATCATTGAAATTAAAGTATGTTTTTCATATGGTAGATTTCTTATAATTTCGAAGCAGCAACAAATAAGGTATTACGAGTAATTGAGTGTGTCCACCATACAAACAAGTGAATTGTTAGCTTATCTACATGTATACGTAGATTTAGCAATGGATGAAGTATTATATTTTTGATCAGAACACACTGAAAATAGCAATTTCAATGTTGTAGTCTATTCGGGGCGAAATGAACACTGGCACTTATGAATGGATGTACGCGCGTTGCATACTGTTAGGC
>NW_026916621.1:0-530 GCF_035046485.1 Aedes albopictus
AGTTTTGAGGTAATTGGAAGCATAATCGGGAGTTACGGTCCAGTTTTATTTCTCAGTGAAAATTGTCAGTGACAGAAAAATGAATGAATAGGTGAAAAAATTCATTCACCAAAATGAATTTTATTTCGATCCCTCAGTTGAGAATCTTCAAAATTCACGTTGAATTTCACTCAATGAAAATAAAAATTTTAAACTCTGATTTCGACCTCAACCGTAAGGTCGTCTTCAGTGTCTTGTACTTGACTCGACAAGGAAGGAACAGTATTTAACACGATTTTCTCTTTATTTACAGATATTCCCCTAACAAGCCCAGGTTCATCAACATCACTTTTACCCATTTGGCAAAACAGACTCCTCCCACACACCCTGACCCCAGTACAATCCGGAATATCTCCAGAATGGCTCCGGGTATTACATGGCCACCTGAGTGTAATAGAGAGAGAGAGAGCCACTTCAAAAAAAATCGGATGAAAATTGACGGAAAGCCAGCATTTTGAAAATGAGTTGTCGGGGGTCGGGTACGTGAAGGT
>NW_026916621.1:553-2000 GCF_035046485.1 Aedes albopictus
AAGCACAAGCGAACCAATGAGAGTATATCAAGCATAATTTTTCAAATCGACGTATCTAACTTTTTCACTGATCTGAGTAAATTCATGATCAATGTTGACGACCATTTCACTAAAATAGTTTTTTATAAAAAGACTTTTCATAAGTTTTTTCGTGCTTAACATCACCAGGGATATTGCACGCACTAGGTAAGGCACAAAACCTACTCATTCCATATCATTTTCACAATGAATTTTGACAAAAATACACATACACCGGGTTGGTTCGAGATACGTCATGGCAGATACGTCGCTTTTGTATGGTGCCAGTTTGGTGTATCTGTTACTTTTGATTTTGGCTAGATACGTCGTTTGGTTTTCTCATAATATTATTACCATAGTGGTTTCTGCTTTTAGTAGTGTTGCGTGTACGTACACGCTGCATTACACGAACACCACTTGAGTTACTGGTTGAAAATAGTAAACAAAGATCAGCTGTTCCCAGCAAAATCAAATGGGCATATTTTCAACCAGTAGATTTGCATTAGTGTTCGTGACACCGCGCTGCGAAACCACTATTATACTCTCATTGCAAGCGAACATGCAGGCGGATGGGTCGTTCTTGCGTTTATAGTTGCCTGTTCTCGCACGCACACTCGCACACAAGCGTAATGTTTGACGTTCAAACTTGTAACTGGTGATAACGCTTACCCAGTGCAAAAAATAAGTATGAGCATCAGGGTATTTTACATGATATTATGCTTTTGGTCGAAATACGAAGTGACCGAACGTGCGAAAATTGATTTTTAACCTACTTAGAAATGTCGCAACTCATTTTGGATTAGTGCATATTGTTACTCTTAATTAGCTTAATGATGCGCAACAGAAAAATTAGATTCAAATTTACTTCGCAGCTGCAACTTCGCATGTGCTTCTAGCGACCGACTTCGATTTGGTGGTGCGACGATAATAATACCCGTTGCAAGAAAATAGAGAGCGAAAAAGATGCAAAATCGCTAATAGACCTCCGCTGGTATGTTTAATCGTTATGGTGTCTTCTACAATAAGTGCGCGAATTGGCCAAGGAATACTGCGCTGAAAACACCAAAATTATTTTTCTTACAGGCGGAGATGTATGGGCGCTTGCGCGTACAAATTTTCGCGCAACGCATAATATTGAGTTGTCCAAAAAAAGTCTCACGAAACCTACTGCAAGCCTATCCATATACGTGAGAACAAAAGATGTTTACAAAGTTCTTACAGATAGATTAACACGGTAAATCTGAACACAAACCACTACCACACAGGAATTTGGATTGGTCAATGAACCTCTGTACGAATTTGCCCTGTCATGCTCACCCCCACAGAACATTTGAAAACAGCGAGCACAGTATTATGCCTCTCAAGAAAAATCAGAATATGGCGATTATCTGCCTCTTTCTTCTGATATCAGCGCGACAGTCACTAATCA
>NW_026916622.1:0-385 GCF_035046485.1 Aedes albopictus
GTTAATACAGATAAAAAAAAAAAAAAAAAAAAAAAAAAAAAAAAAAAAAAAAAAAAAAAAAAACCGAATTGACCACTGCCATGACCAATAAGTCTCGAAATGTCTACTAGAGTTCTTGTTTTGCAATTTCATGATACCCCAGTAGAAGACATTCCAGCATCCCAGAAAAAAATCGTAGTGTATATGAGCCGTTGTTCAACCGTCTTTGATGATTCACAAAGTAGCATTTATACCACGACGTTGTGCATTTGCCAGTGGTAGGATCAGTTCTAGGCTCTGACCATTAGACCTCTTTCAGCAGATTAATTCAGTTTGACACAATGGACATGGCATTTAACGCTAATCCAACCTTGCCCATGCTCATGCTGTGCTTTTCAAGCATCCA
>NW_026916622.1:408-2000 GCF_035046485.1 Aedes albopictus
CGATTTTTTCCAGTAGCTTCCGAATGCCTACTTTTGTTGCAGGAAGAAAATTGAAATGAGGGGCCCAGATGCAAAGGGGTGTAAGTGACCATTTTGTCGATTTTGAGCTGAGCATACCATAAAATTCTTCAGATTTCAAGCTTTCAGGAACTTTTTACCCTTCTTACACCCGTAAGAAGGGTATAAATATCGCTCGAAAAACCGACTTTGGATCCGAGGCCTGGAGGGCCGAGTCTCATATACCAATGAACTCAGCTCGACGAACTGAGCAAATGTCTGTATGTGTGTGTGTATGTGCGTTACAAAAAAAGTTACGCACGTTTCTCAGCCGTCTCTCAACCGATTTGAGTTCTCTTGGAAGCAAATGAAAATTACTACAGGGGATACTCAAAATAACTGGGACAGGTAAAATTTTCACTTTTCAAAAAATGTTCAGGGCATCAAATATTCTAAAATTTTTACTGTAAGTTCATCAACTAGTTGTGTATCAGTGGTCAAAATTTGGAGAAGATCGAGCTATTCAACACGAAGTTATAAAGGTTCTAGAAAAAGGTATAATTATCCGATAGCCAACTTTGAGCTGTTATATCTCCGGATTCAATGAACCAAATGCAATGAAATTTTGATCATTTACGACTTATATAATGAACTTTGAAGAACAGTTGACTTAATTTGAAATTATTATTAGGAAAAAAAGTTATAGCGATTTTATTTATTCTATGATTTTTTAATAAATTTATCTATTTTTCATGTGAGTCCCATTACTTTTTCAATTTAATGCCGGCTATTTGGTAGCTTTCCTTTGAAACATAAATATATTCAAGTCAATTAAAGGAAATTTAAATGAACTATAATTACTATCTCGAATTTTGAAACGATGATGAAGTTTTGGATAAATTAGTGTTATACCAGAAAAATAATATATTTGTTATAATTTTCTTTCGTGTAAAGAATTTTAAGTTTAGTCAAAAGGTTTTGATACATCATTATATAAGTCATAAATGATCAAAATTTCATTGCATTCGGTTCGTTGAATCCGGAGATATAACAGCTCAAAGTTGGCTATCGTATAATTATACCTTTTTCTAGAACCTTTAGAACTTCGTGTAGAATAGCTCGATCTTTTCCAAATTTTGAACACTGATACACAACTAGTTGATGAACTTACAGTAAAAATTTGAGAATATTTGATGCCCTTTTCGAAAAGTTACAGCGAGTTGAACATTTTTTGAAAAGTGAAAATTTTACCTGTCCCAGTTATTTTGAGTATCCCCTGTACTAGGGTGGCCCACCATTATATGAAAAACAAAAATTTCGAAAAATGCCATGTCTTACCTCCTAAATCAGTTGTTTTGAACTCCCAGAAGCTACGTTCAAAATTTGAGCAAAATCGGTTGAGCCCAAGGGGGCGCTCAAAACGCTTGTATGGGAAAACTTGGCCAAATGTATGCAGAAATTTTAAGTTTTCAAATTTTGCCGCTAGGTGGCGCTGTAAGCGTTCAATAATGAAGCACTTCTGTATTATTGTAGGTGACTATATGCCAAAAAACTTTGTCGAAGATCGCGAAGTGATCCGACGGCTGTGAAAAAAG
>NW_026916623.1:0-1061 GCF_035046485.1 Aedes albopictus
AGCCCGTAGTAGGCCCGACTACCGCTGATGATGCACCTCCGAATTTCACGGCTCACGTTGTTGTCAGCCGTCAAAAAGGATCCGAGGTAGACGAATTCCTCCACCACCTCGAAAGAATCCCCGTCTGTCGCAACATTGCTACCCAGACGGATCCGGTCGTGTTCGGTTCCGCCTAGCAGCATGTAATTTGTTTTTAAGGCATTCGCCACCAGTCCGACCTTTGCTGCTTCGCGTTTCAGGCGGGTATACAGCTCTGCACCCTTCCAAATGTTCTAGCGATAATGTCCATGTCGTCCGCAAAGCACACAAATTGACCGGATTTAGTGAATATCGTTCCCCGGCTATTTGGAGTTTTCGAATGAATGCTAAGATAATCTTTCGCTCTGTACTAGATAACGGTGTGTGGCGGGAGAGGGTGAGCCACGTGCTGGCAAAGCCAGAAGGATACGGTGGGCAGGATATACTACTAGAATGCCGAATATCAACCCATTTTATATAGAAATTATTAGAATGATGCATATTGAAATGCCTAAAAACTGTTGAAAACTATTCATTTATAAACTACTAGCAGATTGTTTTAGTTATTACTAATGTAATCCATTTCTAGAACATTTCAAACTGTAACTTTTTTATTAGGAGAATATCAACTATGATCAGTCATCTAAAATAGATTTACATAGCTCATAATAATAAGGTAGCTGCGCAAAAAAAAAATTTAAAAAAAATATTTTTTCAACGTTTCACGTGAATATGCCCCACTGTGTATTAAAACAAAAATTTCACCGTAGATTTCCGTTTAAATGACTGCAATAACTTTCTTTTATGGGGTTGAGGTACTCCAGAAAAAATCAGACATCTACTGTGATTGTGGCATAATTCGGGCGTTAATGGGTTAATTCGTTGCCGGGTCTATTGACGTTGAATCAATCCGTTTACACTACTATTGCTTTTCTTGGTGATTGAAGGTTTTCAGCAGGCTACCTTACCTGGGCCACGCTGCCTACGTCTACATCGCGCTGAAGGGTCTGCCTCCTTAGGTATAGCTGCCGCGATACTACATT
>NW_026916623.1:1084-2000 GCF_035046485.1 Aedes albopictus
GATCAAATTGTTGTCTATCTTATTTACACAATAGTACTTATCCGAACATCGATTTAACTCAAGCGCTGAGCTGCGAAATAATGAGCCGACAACCTGCGAGGAATGTCTAGCATAGTTCTCGTCCTAATATGGATCAATCGATGACAAAGAACCGCCAGCTAAGATTTGTGTACTTAGCTGGTAATACTAGCCTTGGCAAAGTTGTCCTTCTGACGTCAGCTAGATCGAGGAGGTGCGTTCCGAGTGTCTGTACACCAAGGAGGTGAGGCTCGAACAGCGTCCGTTCTGGCATCCAGCGGTTGAATATAAACGATGTTTCTCATCGCTTTTTTTTCTTCCAAACCATGGGGGGATAATCTGCTCTACAGACACCTAACGAGGGAGGTTTAGGTCATAGTTTCTCAACCTTCGTTTCACGACCCCCCAACTGCTTGCAGGCACGCTACGATTGTGCTACGAAAAGCGGGGTGACAACAGACTGAGGGGTCGCGAGAGCCAAGGTTGGGAAGCGATGGTCTAGGTAGTGTGGAGTTAGGGACCGCCCTCTAAAAGAAAAAATGAAAACAAAGACTTCTTTTTCTTCGACCCACTAAACAACATTCTCATGGTCGCCAAACCCTTCGTCTCTCTGGAACCACCAAGAAGGCATTGCTTCAGAGAGGGGTTAGTGCATATCACACCCTTAAGGTTAGCTGCGTAAGTGCGTAGCCTGCAGTAACGAACATCGATGACTCGCTATGGGAAGTTCACCAAGGCGCTTAGGCAGTTTTCCGAATAGTTCTCACCACCCTTTTTTTCCTCGGAAGGCAGGCAGGGTCGACTCCAAGCCTGATACTTCCAACTGCATAGCAAGTAAAAATAACTGATACAGCGTGCACAGCGATTTGGCCTTTCTGCAAGTAAGGCCCTATAAGCC
>NW_026916624.1:0-760 GCF_035046485.1 Aedes albopictus
GGGAAACTGGCTAAGCGCCAGCATGCTACCGTGATGGACTCTCCAGAGCGAGTCATCGATGTTCGTTGCTGCTTGGTGGTTCCGGAGAGACGTAGGGTTTGGCGACCATAGGAATGTGTTTTAGTGGGTCGAGGAGAGAGTAGTCCTGGCTTTTACTAGTGTTGTAGAAGACGACCTCAACCCCACACTACCCTAACCTTCTGTTAGGGTGTCTGTTGAGCAGATTTATCCCCCTATGGTTTAGAAGGAAAAAAAACATGCAAACTTAGGATTGATTTAATGTGGCCGTACCCATCTACATCCTCTACACATTCAGTATACCTAAAAAGATCATCTACACTCTCAGTATACCTAAACGGTCTGTTGAGGAAGATCCTCTCGGGTATCTGTCTCATTAAGCCCAGCAAGCATATCACCGGGTCGCCGGGAAGTATGTCCGCCTTTAGCAATAAGATCAGTCTTTGTCGCATTCTGACCACTGGGAAGGCCCTCTCGCCCAGACATTTCTGCATAGCAGATCAGAACATTCCGGGAATTTGCAATTAACATAAGTTCATCATTACCTTCCCTTCTTCACCGGTCCCAGTCCCCAGCGGTCCTATGAAAGGAGGCCAAGGACTGTGGTCATAATGCGATAAGATCCTCTAAATGATTCTCTATATCATCTTTTGAAACTGTGCAATTGCACCTCGTGTCTTGACACTCTGACAGATACCCGCGACTTTGATCTAGTCACCCCTTCCTCCGTTCGCTGCCTGCT
>NW_026916624.1:783-2000 GCF_035046485.1 Aedes albopictus
ACACGGAGAGACGAAACTACCCAAAAGTGGGTTCTTTCCACCCAACTTCAGGGTTGCGTGCGTCAAGCCAATTTTGAGTTGATGGAATCGATGTTTTTGTTGGGTTGTTCCCGCTTGCTTCCATAGAGCTTGCTGACGTTTATTCACCTCTCTCTTTCAAGCATGCAGGCGGGATAGGATTTGTTTTCATCGGGAAACCTTTCCTGATGACAACAAATCCTATTCCGCCTGCATGTTTGAAAGAGAAAGGTGAATAAACGTCAGCAAGCTCTATGTGAAAAAATATCTAATTTTAAGTTTTTTCAACTCAACCGAAATTTTGACTAGGTTGTATTCACTCAAATTTGAGTACTGTGCTAGAAACTCAGTTTTGGCTTGACGCACGGAACTGCAAAAGTTGGGGTGTTTCTCTCTTCACTCTCTGACAACAATAGAAAGAGCGCATGAAAAGGGAGATGAAAAAGAACTCAAAATAGGGCAGTGCATGAAATTATCTCCTTCTCTTTCACTCTTACAGAAATTTTGTAAACAACAAGGCCACGAAACGTCAAAATCCCATACAAAATCAAAACAGTGCAGTGCCCTATTGAGTTTAAAAGTACCTAATTTTGAGTTTTTCAGTTTCTCCGTGTACTGTTTGCTACACGATAAGAAAAAGTTACACACAAATGAGTAAGGTTCATATCCTAAAGCTTACCCAAAAAATATTCACCTTAGGGCAACTTCACTGGTGGTCCAAATCCTTGTTTTGTTCCAAATTTTTGGACCAAACCAAAAATTGAGCTTGCACCGGTGTTGTAAATTTTGTTTTAAAAATGTTTTATACCAGTTTTCTGATCTATTTTTTTGGAACTGACATAAATTTTGTTTCAATTTTGTCTCGATTTGGAACAAATTCTTGCCTGTTCCAAATCCTTTTTGACAGCTCAGTTTGTTTTCAGATTGTTTGTTTGTCACCAGTTCGCAGCTGTTCGCGGAAAAAAACAATGAATTTTCCAACGAATTCCGGAATCCTGAAGTGCCCGCGGAGGATCCCGCCGCATACAGTCATATATTTTTGGAGGTACACATCGCCGGACCCATCTGGAGCGAGTATTTGCGGATTGAAATTTGTGGCAGATAATAAAGTGATACGGCCAGAGGAATTTCGGAACAACGGTTAGAAACGCGATAAAACCGATTTAATTATTAGCGATCAAAATACACGTCAGCACATT
>NW_026916625.1:0-1350 GCF_035046485.1 Aedes albopictus
GAAAACTTAGTGTTTCAGGAATCTCCGGTCAACCAACAGGCATCTCTTTACTGATTTGGTTGCGGCCAAATTTTATGGATACTCACCATCCATTGATACTCCAAGTGATTTAGATTATGCCGTTGATACTACAACGCCCTTCATCATGGAAGCATTTGAAGAAGATTGCCCTCTGCGGTCTGTGAAGACCACAAGAGGAACCCATTGGTGGAACTCTGAGCTGGCGAAGCTCAGGAAACAATGTAGAAAGAGTTGAAACAGACGACGCTCAACTGGATCGGAGGCTTTCATGTCGGCTCGCAAGGCCTACCAGAAAGCTCTCCAGTCTGTTGAACGATCCGGCTGGAAAAACCTTTGTACAAATGTTTCCAGTTTGAATGAAGTCAGTCGGTTGAACAAAATTCTTCCAAGGATTTCCGAGTGAACGAACTTCGTTTGACAAATGGCGATTTCACTTCCTCTAATAAGATGTTTGCTGATGACTTGAAATTTTTTCGCACAATTTCTTCGCTTGTGGAATGCTGTGCACTTCAAGCTGACATCGACAGACTATCGAACTGGTGCCTGCTCAATGGAATGGAATTAAATATCCGGAAATGTAATGTGATTTCGTTTTGCCGCTCAAGAAGTAAAATCGGTTTCGACTACAGGATGTCAACAACTTCTATCGCCAGAGTTAATGCTGTCAGGGACCTAGGTGTGCTGTTGGATAGCAAGCTAAACTTTGCACAACACATTGCAGCAACGATTGCAAAGGCATTTGCAATTCTTGGATTCATTAAGCGGAACACAAAGTATTGCACGGATGTGTACTGTTTGAAGAGTTTGTATTGCACACTAGTGCGCAGTATACTAGAATACGGCGTGCTCGTGTGGGCGCCCTACCATGCCGTTCATAAACACCACATTGAACGTATTCAACGAAACTTTCTTCGATTCGCACTGCGTCAACTGCCGTGGAATGATCCCATTCGACTGCCACCATACGAACATCGTAGTGCTTTGATACACCTGCCAACCTTGGAAAGTAGGAGGATTTTATTGCAGCGCCTCTTTGTGTTTGACATCATGCGTGACAATGTGGACTGCCCGTTACTGCTGAGCAACATACTTCTCAACGTTCCGCCCAGAAGAACCAGACGGGCTGACTTTCTTCGTAATCCCCTTCATCGTACTCTTTTTGGACAAAATAATCCATTTGATGTTTGTTGTCGTCGTTTTAATGAAGTGTCTGTAAATTTTGATTTTAATGTGACTAAGCATATGTTTAAAAGTAGGATAAGTTCTAGTTCATAGTATTAACTGTCTGTACGATGTATTCGAAGACTAATAAATAAATAAATAAATAAG
>NW_026916625.1:1373-67388 GCF_035046485.1 Aedes albopictus
TTTGTCTGTTCAACGAGGTCTTTAGGATACAGGCAGTGCTGTCATGCTAAAATCAGAGCTGGTTACCCAAGTTTTCAAAATAGCTGCGCCCCTTATTATGCTACGCCCCCATATAAATAATTCAAGCATTGCGCTCAATTTAACTATTTTACTGTTCCCAAAATAAAGCAAACAAGACAATTTTCCCGCTCACAAAAAAGTGTTAGTCTTGGATGTTAAAATTGCGCTCATCTTATACCAAAAAAGGATAATAGATTTTTCAGTTCCCAAAATATAAAGTGGCTATCTCAGATTCGAAAACAGCTCTCATCGTAAATCAATAACAATGTGAAAATTCCTTCGCTTTTCAATGAGCTGCGATCTCAGTCGTAGAAATTCCCTCAAAATATATCATTAACAATGTAATATATGAAATTACGGATTTATATGATTTTGTTTGGACAAGTTTAATCTTATTTGAAAAATAATAGTGTAATAGTTTTCAATTTGTCAAATTTGTTGGTCTGAAAAAAATATATATCATAATTCAAAGATAAGTGATGTAATAGCTGCAAACTTCATAAAATAAAAAAAAAAACTAGTGGTGATATCAGATGAAAAACTTGCACTCATAATATCAAGTAAAATGTGACAAATTTTAATTCAATTTAACTATATTCTATTTATACTAGAAAATTGCTCTCATCGCAAATTGATAAAAATGTGAGAATGTCTGTCTACCCATTTAAAATAAAGGATTTGCAATCTAAGATGATAAAATATGTTATCTAATTGAAAACATTGAGACAATTTTGAAGTACTTAAACAAAATAAACGAGTTTGAATGTTAGATGAGACCATTGCGCTCTTCATACATTAAAAACAGAACATTAATTTGTCGGCTCCCCAAAATAGAAGCGGTGATCTTATATTCATAAAACTTCACTCATCGGATAGCCATATGAAACTTCGTCGCTCTTTATAATAAAAGAGTCGCGTACTTAGTTGGAAAAATGTTGCTGTCATATTAAATAGATAATTTGAAAATTGCGCTCATCAAACATGTAAAAATGTTCGCTCTCCTCATAATATTAAAAAAAAACTGAAAACTGAAACGATTTCTGTTAACTGGCCAAAAGAGAAAAAACTTTCGCTAACTTAAAAAAAATTGACCTACCCTAATACGTTAACTACTTTGAATTACCCTAATGAACTAGATGTAACTTGTTTTCCCTTCCAAGTAAACTTACACTACCACAACTATAGACAACCTGTGTAACCCAGTCAGAACAGAAATAAAATGAGTCTATTGCAAACAGTAAAACTGTTCGGGCGCGTTCTTTCGTTATTTCTCCCCGTCCGAATAATTCCCCGCGAGTTGGAAGTCCGCCATATTCGAAGTCCGCTGCGAAACCCTCGAAGGCCGGTTCCCGAGATTTGGTCGGTTGTGAACTGTGACCGGGATCGGAAAAAATCTGGATTTTACAATTTCACATTTAACAAAATAGATATTGTTGAATTAAAATTTAAAAAAGTTTTTTTCTAGGCTCTTATCATACATCAAATATATATGGTGTAGCAATTTTAGACGTTTAGACAATTAAAAAAACTTGTGATATCAAACGAAACAATTGTGGTCATCATATTCAAATAAGTGTGAAAATCTTCCGCTCACTACTTAAAATAAAAACAAAAATTGCGATTACGGTATAGCAAAGAGGTAGGGTAGGCAATCATGAGTTGAACTGAATTGCATCTTTCTGAAGCAGCTGAAAATTTGACCAATTTTTTCTTCTGCAAGAAAATAATTTACTAGGGTAGAATCTCATGTACGTGAAAGCCATGGGTATTAGCTTCCAGAAAAATATGTATTAAATAAATTGTATTTGCACTAAGTGTCATTGAAAAATTCAATAATTTCTCAATAATGATTTTAATCTTGATTTGAACCAATTTTAATCTAGCTTTGAGCTACTGGCGGCAGCACCTCGAGAAAAAAACAGCCAATTTTATGGTAAACAATCAAAAATTATATGGATCTGCAAATTCTCATAACTATTTTTCATTAGGCAGTGGTATCTCAACTCAGAATGCTTGGAATTCTTGAGGAATTTGGAAACTAAATTTGGAACTTTCCATCGCCTAAGAGTAAATAAAGCAACTACTAGCGCAGTCTGCCGGCCAACACTGGAAGCTCACCCCCGTTTTCTAGTTCAAATCTAGGCTACAAATTGTTCAATTCAAGATAACATTCTCCGAGCACAAAATACGTAAATTCGATAATTTTTTGACAAATAATGCGAAATATTATTCGGTTGGTCTATTCTACGATAGACAGACTTTCATTTGACGTATTCACTTATTGCGTACGATACAATGCATGAGCTGTACGAGTGTACCGAAAATGTGCTTCCTCTAGGGGAAAATGAAAATCACAGTAATTTTTCAATTGTTTATTTTCAATTAAGAAAACGCTTTTTTCAATGCTTTTAAAGTCAGTGCTACCAGGTTCTATTACGGAGAGGCGTTTATCATCTTTTTCGGGACAATGTTTTCTCGGCTGCAAGGATGTTCTTTCCATATTAAAAAAAAAAAAAAACAACAAATAAAAAAATGCGCTCATGTAGAACTGATCCAATTGTGAAAATTTCTGCGCTACCCTCATAATATGTAATATATTATTCTATAAAGGAATTCAGATCTCAGACTACAAAATGTGTTCAACATATTTCATAAATTATGTAATAATGTTCCACGTCATGTTAGTATATTGATAACAATGTGAAAATTTATTATAATGTTTCACTTCAAAATAAAAGAGTGTTTTTCTTAGTATCAAGGCGCTATATATCAGAAACAGTGTTATATTTTTTGCGTTCACCAAATAGAGAGTGATGTTCTCAGATACAAAAATTACACTAATCGTCAATTAATAACAGTAAGAAAATGTAGCTGCAAAACGGTGAGTCGATAAGGAGAGCGTCCAACATAGCTCTGTTCCTCACAAGTTCCTACCTCATGCTTCCACGGGTCAAACGATGACAAAGACCGCCAACTAAGAGTTGTGTGCTTAGCTGGTAGTGCAGCCAGGGCACTGTTGTCCTTCTGACTTCAGCTAGATTGAGGTGGTACGATTCGAGCGTCTGTTCACCAAGGAGGTGCGGCTCAAACAGCGTCTGTTCTGGCATCCAGCGGCTGAGTATGAAATGCTGTATCGCGTCAGCTATACCTAAGAAGGCAGCCCCTTCAACGCAATGTAGGCAGCGCGGCCCCGGTAAGGTAGCCTGCTGAAACCCTTCAAACACCCAGAAAAGCAATAGTAGAGTTAACGGATTGATTCAACGGCAACAGACCCGGCAACGAATAAAGGACAACGATTGGAAAGTCGGATCTTGGAACGTGAGAACTTTGAATGAGCCCGCATGTGTTGGGCTCCTGGCTCGTGAACTGCAGAATGTTGGCGTTAAGGTGGCTGCTATCCAGGAGATACGCTGGCCCAAAACTGGAGAACGCTAATTCCGAGCGGTGGATCCCATCGCCAACACTTCATTCAAGTACCACATCTACTACAGCGGCGGCGATAAGGCAGAACGCGGAGTTGGCTTTATAGTGATCGGGAAGCAGATGAAGCGAGTTATTCGGTGGAAGCCGATAAGTGACCGAATCTGTGTGTTGAGGATGAAGGGCAAATTCTTCAACTACAGCCTGATCAGCATCTATGCGCCAACGAACGACAAACCCGATGACATGAAGGATGAGTTCTATGAAAGCCTTGATAAGGCCTACGGAGAGTGCCCAAAACAAGATGTCAAAATAGTCATCGGAGATGCAAATGCGCAGATAGGCAGGGAAAGTTTCTTTCGACCTGTCATTGGAACGGAAAGCCTTCATTCCGTTACCAACGATAATGGTCTGCGCCTTGTGACATTCGCGGCTGCTATAGGGATGGCAATCAGCAGTACCTACTTCGCACGTAAGAATATCCGAAAACACACCTGGCGACACCCGAGTGGTGACACTTGCTCCCAGATAGACCACGTGCTGGTCGACGGGCGACATTTTTCGGACGTCATAGATGTGAGGTCCTACAGAGGCCCGAACATTGACTCGGATCATTATCTTTTAGTCGCAAAAATTCGGGCGCGACTATCCAGCGTCACGAGTTCAAGAAACAACCGGACGATGCGTTTCAACATCCAACGCTTGTCAGCCGAAGGGGTAGCTGCACAGTACCATCAGATGCTAGACGAGAGGATAGGAGAGACCATCGGATCTGGAGATGCCAACAGCTTATGGGGGGATATCCACGAAGCAGTGACAACAACAGCGCAAGAGGTGTTAGGTACGGCTCAGCGACGCCAGCGTAATGGTTGGTTCGACGAGGAGTGTCAACGAGTGACGAACGAAAAGAATGTCGCCAGAAGTCGAATGCTAGTGGCCGGTACCCGGCAGAACAGGGAGCGGTACAGGGTGGCAAGAGCAGCAGAGAAACGAATCCACCGCATGAAAAAACGGCAGCACGAAGAGAGTGTGATTGCTGAAGCGCAGGAAAGTATGGACAGGAATGATATGCGGAGGTTTTATGCAACTGTCAATGGCGCGCGGCACAAGACTGCGCCAGTGCCCGCCATGTGCAATGACCGGGAAGGAAATTTGCTGACAGACAAAACAATGGTGGCAGCCAGGTGGAAGGAGCACTTCAAAGATTTGTTGAATGGTAGCAGCGAAGGAGCACCCAGGAACAGGATTAACATAATGGATGACGGTCAAGCAGTGGAACCACCAACACTGGATGAGGTTAAAAAGGCCCTCAAGGAGCTGAAAAACAGCAAGGCTACTGGGAAGGACGAGATCCCGATCGAACTTCTTAAGCACGGAAGCGAGCAGCTACATCAATCAATCCACCAGCTGGTTGGATGGTCTCATATGCCCAATCTACAAGAAAGGGCGCAGACTGGAGTGTGCCAATTACAGAGGGATTACCCTGTTAAATTCGGCGTATAAGATACTGTCGCGTGTCCTGTTCAACAGACTGAGGCCTCTTGAGGAGTCCTTTGTCGGCGAATACCAGGCTGGTTTTCGTGAGGGTCGATCAACGACGGATCAAATGTTTATCCTGCTGATGATCCTAGATAAATTTCGGGAATATAACTTGCAGACTCACCATCTATTCATTGATTTTAAAGCAGCGTACGATTCAGTGAAAAGAAGCTTTGGCAGATAATGTCAGAACATGGTTTTCCGGCGAAATTAATTAGGCTGATACGCGCAAAGCTGGATGGATCAAAATCAAATATTCAGATCGCAGACGAAATGTCAACCTCGTTTGTGACCTTGGATGGATTGAAGCAGGGGGATGCACTTTCAAATTTATTGTTCATCATTGCACTCGAAGCAGCGATTAGGAGGTCAGGCGTGCAGAGGAATGGCTCTATCATCACACGGTCGCACATGCTCCTCGGTTTTGCGGACGATATTGATGTCATCGGAATCGATCGTAGGGCAGTGGAGGAAGCTTATGCTCCTCTGAAGAGAGAGACAGCGAGGATAGGCTTGACGATTAACTTTACCAAGACGAAGTACATGATAGCGGGTAGAGACAGAAGCAGGTCTAGTGGTGTTAGTGCTGAGGTAGTGATTGATGGGGATGTGTTTGAAGTTGTTGAAGAATTTGTGTATCTTGGAACACTTGTGACATATGACAATAACGTTTCCCGTGAAGTGAAAAGGCATATTGCAGCTGCGAATAGGGCCTTTTACGGATTGCGTAGCCAGCTTAGGTCCCGTAACTTGCAAACGCAAACGAAATTCGCTCTGTATAAGACGCTGATCCTTCCGGTTGCCCTCTGCGGTCACGAAGTGTGGACGTTAAAGGAGGTGGACCGAAAAGCTTTTGGAGTTTTTGAGCGCAAAGTGCTGCGGACAATTCTCGGTGGGAAACAAGAAAATGGAGTGTGGCGCAGTTGTACCAAGTGTACGAAGATGCGAATATTGTTAAACGTATAAAATACGGCAGACTTCAGTGGGCTGGACACGTAGTGCGAATGTCGGAAGAAAGAATAGCGAAAACAATATTCAGCAGAGAACCCGGTACAGGTAGGCGACTTCGTGGGCGGCCGCGAACTCGCTGGCTGCACGCGGTTGAAGAAGATCTACGATCCCTACACGTTCGGGGAAACTGGAGGAACATCGCCCAAGATCGACGAAGATGGTGCTCTACTATACGCTCGGCGTTGGAGTAAAGGGTCTTTGTAGCCAACAAGGTATCAAGGTAAGGTAAGAAAATGTATTTGCTCTTCATGATAAGCAGATTCGATTTTACTTGAGAAAAATGCACAAAATAGAACTTGAAAATTTCGCTTATCAAAAACATAGAAGAATGTAAAGATTTCTGCATCCTCACTAGAATATAAATGTGATCTCAGCCGACATAATGTACTCAACATATCTCACAGAAATTGTTCTTACTCATCACGTAATTTTTGATAAACAATAGGCTTATCTTATTTCAATTTTGGACTTCTGAATGAATTTATGCTAGCCTGCTTACTCTTACAGAAAATTTGATGTCTTAGTGGAGCGGCACCACTCAAACGTCAAACGTTTCTGCGAGAGCCAGCATAAATTCGTGCCTAAGCCCGTAGTGTATCATTTTCTACTTAAAAAATATGCAGAGGTGATTTATAAATATGCATTCATCATATTTCATGAATATGTATTCTAATGATTTTAGACTAAACAAAATATAACAGTCTTAGATGTAAAAACCCTCATTCTGCACAAAAAAGTGGAGCACATTTTTCACTCGCAAAATCATATAAAAAGCCTCAAAATGTCGAAATGTCGGTGTCAAAATCTCGATTATTATCGAACTTCCATGCACCTCGGATAAATGAACGACTCGCGCTGTAAAAATCATCATTTTACAACCTGTTGCATAAATAACTATTAAAAACTAAATAACCATGTTTATTGCAAATTGATAACATTGTAAAAATTATGCGCTTTCATAATAAAGGAGTTGCAACAAAAGATAAAGGAAGGCTCTCATTATTTGCCCATAACAATAAAGAAATTCACTAAACAGTGTAAACTGCTATGGAATCAATATGTTCCAAACAGGCTTGCTGAACGTGCACTACACAGTTAAAATAAAAATGTAATTTTAAGTTTATTTTGATGCACATATTTGGAGCATCGATTTATACGTAAAATTGCATCACGATTTAATTTTACACGACTTGAAATAGTAAGCAATATAAGTAATTTTAAACGACGTTTATTTTTACACGACCGCTCTCCCAGTTTCTGTTGTTCCCTTTCCGTTTGTTCCCATTGCATGGATTTTCCCCAACAACGAAATCAACAGCAGAAAACAGAAAACACATTCACATAAAATATACTTTCAATCATTTTATTTCTCGCCAATTTCGTGTTGACACTTTTCACTATATTTCACAATAATGTAGGAAACCTGGTGCCGGCATTCTATCATGTTCAACCACTGCCGCCCATAATCGTCATTAGCTGCTGCTGCTTGCGAATACTTCTCGCCTGGATTCTCACCTGGAAAATATCAGTTTTCATTTATCATATTATTGTTCCGCAGCTGCATCGATCTTACCAACAATGGAGTGAGTTTTGGCTCTTATCCTCCAGTATTTTCTTAAACGTTTAACTATTAAAACACTTAAGCACTGTTCAAGAAAAACAATATCATGGTAAACTCTTGTTGTAAACATCTGCTCCAGGTGGCCATATTTGGTTTCGCCAATGTTATGCGTTGTAATTTTACATGTAGATCAATGGAAAATAAACGGTATTCGATGCAATTTTGTAGGGACTATTCAATAATACACTGTTCTTTAAAATTATATCAAAACAACTGCAAAATTGTGTTGTTTTTCATGCTCCAATTATGTGCATTGATTTTAATTCAATTTTAAACTATTTTGTCGATTCCAGCAATGTAAATGTACAATGATCATGATTTACATTTAGTTTAAATTTCAACAATTTTTGCTGTGTACGCGATCGTGAAGCTTATGAAAGATAAATATTTTCCTGATGAAACGTCGCGATCACCTAGGCAATCTTTGATTATTTGATTCATATTTGCGCTATTGAGTGAATCACTTTAATGAAACAATTTTCACTTAACAAAAAAGAAAGCGTATGCATTACAAATAAGATACTTTTTCAAAAAGCTGTAGAAAAATGTCTGAGCAAAATAAAAACATGAACTTGTTTTGTTTACAAACAGCATTTATTGTTTATGCTAGAAGAATTGTACAGGCCTTGGAAGGCAGTTGATCAGCAGTGATCATTTTAGTCACAATTGTCGAAAACAAATTTGTTCACATATTTTTCGATAACTTTCACCGTTTTGAACATTTTTCCATGAAAACTATTACGTATTCAATAGCGTACAATCATATTTTCACATTTTCTTTTAAAATCACACTTCAAAATAATTAAGCAATTTGTGAGAAACAAGGATCCCGTGGTACCGGAAGCGAAAAAAACAAATTTCGACTGATAGTTATATCATGCTAATCGTCATTGTGGATTCAAATCAAAACAGAATATCATCAACCCCCAGATATTTCCAAATAAACTAGGGTACGTTTCGTGACCTTTTGGTGCCATTGATTCCATAAATTGTCACGTTTTTAAAGAAAAATTGGATACCTAGAGAGAAACATGATTTAATTGTTTTTTCTTCAAAATGCCGATATGGATAGGCCGTTTTCGATGGTTGAATTCTCAATTGCTCTTCTTTCATACAACAATTCCGCTCCAGGAATGGATCGAATTGTTCAATTTGCTTAAAAACCTCCCTGACGTCGCAAAGAGGCGCTTGTTGAACATGTTCAACCAGTTCCTGGAGAACAATATTGTTCCGGATGATTGGAGGCAAGTGAGGGTAATAGCTACTCAAAAACCCGGGAAATTCGCGTCAGATCATGATTCGTACCGTCCAATCGCGATGTTGTCTTGCCTACGGAAGTTGCTGGAGAAGATGATTCTCTTTCGACTGAACAAATGGGTTGAATAGAGTAGCATGCTGTCAGATGCACAGCTTGGTTTCCGCAGAGGCAAAGGAACGAACGACTGTCTGGCGTTGCTTGCTTCAGAAATTCAGCTTGCCTTTGCTCAAAAGCAGCAAATAGGCTCAGTATTTTTGGGCATTAAGGGGGCCTTTGATTCAGTTTGTGTCGATATTCTTTCCGACAAACTTCACGCAAGTGGCCTTTTACCAATTTTGAACAACGTTTTGTATAATTTGCTGTTTGAGAAGCGGATGAGTTTTGCTCATGTGACTTGACAGTTTCACGAATTAGCTACATGGGTCTCCCCCAGGGTTCATGTCTAAGACCCCTTCTTTACAACTTTTATGTTAGAGACATAGATGATTGTCTCATGGAAAATTGCACGTTAAGACAGCTTGCGGATGACTGTGTTGTTTCTGTAACGGGATCAATAGCAGTCGATCTACAAGGACCACTACAGAATACTTTGGACAATTTGTCTACTTGGGCTCTCAAGCTGGGTATCGAATTCTCTCCGGAGAAAACTGAGATGGCTGTCTTTGTTAATGGGGGCGATATTTAGTATCGCCCACGCCACGAACGAGAGAGAGAAAGCATAAGTTACAAACGGAAACAGATTTCCCCCTTCAGTTAGAACTGTACCGCGATCGAATAAAGTTGTATTCAAACCGAGCTCCGTGTGTTGCGTTTTCTTTTCTTCCCTCGTTGCGCGTTTCCCGTAGTGAACTTTTGTCGGGAGTTTTCCGCTGTGATAACCTGGTGGTCGTCGGTTTTCTCACAGGCTATGGGTCCAGGAGAGGTCGAAGAAAAGTGCCAGTGAAAATTTCCCCCGGAAAACTGAAAATTTAGACGATTTGTGCGAGAAGACAATTCGGCTCGTTTCGGCGTGGGAAAGCGGAGCGCTAATTGAGTCGGTGGCGTTGACGTCGATAGCGTCGGCAGCGGTACGGCAGTCTGCCTGTGTGCGTGTGTTGTTCGGTCGGTCAGACGGGCAAACAAGCCGGAGTGAATTTGAGTTCGTCGGTTGAGGTTAGACACAATCGTGTTCGTACGTGTCACGGGTGTGAAAAATAGTTTTCTGCAGTGGTTTCGATCAGAATCGAAAATGGCTGAGAAACAAGTGCTATTTCCACGCCTCAACAACCAGAACTATTCTACGTGGCAGCTGCGTATGGAGATGCTATTGAAGCGGGACGAGTTGTGGTTCGCGGTGCACGATGCGAAGCAAGAGCCAGCCACCCACGCTTGGTCGACAGCAGACCAAAAGGCGTTTGCGACAATCGTGTTGCTATGTGAGGATAGTCAGCTCAATTTGATTAAAAACGTTGCGTCGGCGAGTGATGCGTGGGCGGAATTGAAAAAGTTCCACAGCAAAGCGACAATGACATCCCGTGTGTCGCTGCTTCGGAGGATCTGCAGCCTGAATATGCCGGAAGGAGGAAACGTGGAGAAACACCTCTTCGAGCTAGAGGAGCTCTTTGATCGTCTTGAGTGCGCCGGTCAGAAGCTGGAAACTCCACTGAAAGTGGCGATGATTCATCGCAGCCTTCCAGAATCATACGGCGGATTGGTGACGGCGATGGAAAGCCGTCCAGACCAGACCATCGAATTTGTCAAACAAAAGCTGGTTGACGAATATTTGCTCCGTGTGGAACGTTCTGGTGAGTCCGGTGAAAAAGTGATGAAGCTGCAAGGAAGAGGGCAGAAAAAAAGAATGTGCTATAGTGTGGCAAGCCCGGCCACTTTCGTCTTGATTGTCCGTCGCAGCAGGAGAAGAAAGAAGAAGATTCCCGAAGTGAGAAGAAGAAAAGTGCGCGTAAAGCCAAGCAGGCTGTCGAATCAGAGAGCCCGATCTGCTTCACTATCAGGAGTAATCGGTGCAGTGGTTCGTGGTACGTTGATAGTGGCTGCTCGAGCCACATGTCGAACGAGAAAGCATTTTTTCGGGAACTTCAGGTGTTGGCCGATAAATCCGTGACGCGATCGGCCGTTATCGGTGAAGGAGTGGTGAAGTGCGTTGACAGTGATGGCCGCGTGAGAGACGTTACCTTCAAGGAGGTGCTGTACCTCCCGGAACTAGACAGTAGCTTGTTGTCAGTACGGAAGCTGACTCAAAAAGGACTAAAGGTGGAATTCGGCAGGTCAAAGTGCACAATTGTGAATACGGATGGGAAAGAAGTTGCAGTGGCGCCACTTAGTGGAAACCTGTACGAGCTGAGTGTGGCGCAAGATGCACGGCTGAGGAAGGAGGCTCGGCATTCGGATAGCTGCCAGCATACCTGGCATCGGCGGTTCGGACACCGCGACCCGGCGGTGTTGCAGCGCATCAAAGCGGAGGATCTCAGCGATGGCTTCCAGGTGAAGGACTGCGGAATCAGGCAAGTCTGCGAGCACTGCCTGCAAGGTAAACTTTCTCGTATTCCCTTCCCTAAAATGTCAACTAATAGTTCAAGTCGGATTCTGGACTTGGTGCACACAGACGTGTGCGGTCCCATGAAGTGTGTCACGCCTGGAGGTTGTCGCTATTTGATGACCCTTATTGACGACTACAGTCGCTACACTGTGGTCTGTCTTTTGAGACAAAAATCCGAAGCGGCCGGGTGCATCAAAAGGTTCGTGGCACACGTAAAGAATAAATTTGGGAGAGCGCCGTGCGTGATTAGATCCGACGATGCTGGGTCATTAGGCCGAAGGTCATTAGGCCGAAGGTCATTAGGCCGAAGGCCATTAGGCCGAAGGTTATTAGGCCGAATGGTCATTAGGCCGAATGGTCACTAGGCCGAATGGTCATCAGGACGAATTGAAAATCAGCCGTTATGAGCCTGTAAAGAGATCTGTTGTTTTTACTTTTTCCAAAATTTTTTGCCGAAAACTACTTCATGACTACTTTAACAATGAAACTAGAAAGAATAGCCTATGTTTTAAAGAAGGAAAAATTTATGAATTGAATATCAGCAGTTTCTGCGCCAAAAACTATTTTAGCAATGATACTAGAAAGAACAGCCTATGTTTAAAAGAAGGAAAAATTCATGGGTAAAATATCAGTAGATTCAGCATCAATAAAGTATCTTCGTGCCTGTCACACGATATACACATGCAAAATGGTCATTTGCCGAGGAAGCTCTCAGTTAATAACTGTGGAAGTGTTCATAGAACACTAAGCTGAGAAGCAGGCTTTGTCTCAGTGGGGACGTAACGGCAAGAAGAAGACCCAATGATCATTCGGCCTGATGACCATTCGGCCTAATGACCATTCGGCCTAATGACCTTCGGCCTAATGACTTTCGGCCGAATGGCCTGACACCAAATCCGACGGTGGCGGGGAATATGTGAATGAAGAGCTGAAAGATTTCTATGCTTCGGAGGGAATTCAAGCTCAGTACACGGCCGCCTACTCCCCACGGCAGAATGGTGTTGCGGAGCGGAAGAACCGCAGCCTCCAGGAAATGGCAACCTGTATGTTGTTGGATGCACACGCGAAAAAAATCCGTTCTGATAAACGTGAACAAATACACCGTGAACTGGAACTAGTTCCGATATATGGGCGTTCTAGAGAACGTGAAACCCAGTTCACGGTGTACATTTCTTATTGTTGTTATGGTTGCTATGCATAGTTCCCGTTGCCGTGACTGAGAGTGCACGTATATCGGAACGGTTTTTTTGCATGCAGGTCTCGATAAGCAGTACTGGGGGGAGGTGGTCATGACTGCGGGCTACATCCAGAACCGGATGCCATCGCGTTCTGTGGACCAAACGACGTTCGAAAGATGGTTTGGACGGAAGCCATCGCTGAAGCATTTCCGGGTGTTCGGGAGCGTTGCGTACGTCCACATCCCGGGCCTCAAGCGCAGCAAGTTGGATGCGAAGGCTCGAAAGCTACTGTTCGTAGGCTACACAGCAAAAAAATATGAAAATTAAACAGCACGTAAATTGAAGATCAACTGAAATTTGCGACAGAAAAATGTAAATCACCTACATTTAACGTCACCCGAGCAGCCAGCTGCTGGTCAGACGGCTTGTTTACAGATTTTAAAGCATATTCGCTTTAAATTTACATGCATCTGCTATAAACCACGCCAGGCATTCTCCGTCGTCAGCTAAAGAACGACTGCTCGCAGCTGTGGTGGTTTCCCCGTTGTCTCTCAGTAGGGTATTCTGGGGTAATACGCACCAGTTAAGGAAGATGCGTCCAAATGCATATAAAAGGACAATAATTTATTGTTTTAATGCATGCATTCATTGCAAATACTTGCATTCTAAGCGATCTCGAACAAAACTTTGGCCTTAATATAGTATAGCTTTTGAAAATAACGTTTTTTGTGAAGACTAACATTACGGCTTCGTATGTTTATGCGGGGCAGTATGCACCCATGCTCGGGGTAAAATGCACTACAACAATGGGGCAGGATGCACTCAAACAAAGGGGCAAGACGCACCACAACATTGGGGCAAGATGCACTGTCGAGTTTATATTTTTTTCCCTTTTTAGAGAAAATGCATGTTTTCTAAGGTTTTAAGACGAGTAATAGCTCAATTTCATTTGCGATTACTTTCACAGTGCTCATAGATATGATTACAGCTTGTTTTCTATAGGTGCGTTTTGCCCCAACACATGGAGTGCATATTGCCCCAATCAAGAGTAAAAAATAAAACTGTTTAAAATATATAATTTATGTAAATTACTGTTTATGTTATTATTTCTACGCTTAGTATTACCCTCAATTAACTGAATAAATACAACAGCTTAAGATATTTGGTCGGTTTTCACCATCAAATCGTTCGACAAACGATAGGAAAAATTACATCAGAAACCTGCGTTTTGATTTATTTCATTTTTCTCACTAATTACGTAACGCAGATATGTAAAATTTTCCAGGTGCTCATTTATAAGGACGTTCTATTAGACTGGCAAGGTTTCAAAGCTCCAAAACCGATAATTCCTGAAAAATCAAGGGGGTGCGTTTTGCCTCGACAGTGCATATTACCCCAGATGCCCCTAGTCTTTGCAGCAGTCGGAGCATGTCGGGAATGCGTGCATTATGGTAGAAGCAGTTTAACTTTGACTGTCTGCTATTCAACAAGCTGAGATGAAAACGCGTGCTACTCACACCCCAAGGATCTGAGTTCAATTCTCGCTCGGAGCTTGATTTCTTTTATATTTTCTAACAGATATCTGCAATGTAATTTTGAGATCGCACAAAAATTTCCATCATATATGACGGGGTCCTTTTATTACATTCGATCCGTCATAATTTTACAGGTTTTTTTCGAACTGTGTTGTAGGCGCGACATGTTGGGAGAATGCCGAAAAACCGCTGCAAAATTAGTGTTCGCCACTGATCCGGTTGGTCCAAGAAGCCATGGAATGCCAAGAGCACATTGGGCGGCTTATGTGACTGACGGTGGAAATCTGCAGCTGGAACATATGGTATTATGGCGGCAAATCGTAGAACTACATTAATGAAATTGTGGACAGATCAGGCAAAATAAATCTATTTCATATCATAATTGACTATACTATCCTTTTCGCTTATTCCTGGAGTGAGTAAAGTTTTTTTCCTGTGTCCATTCGTTCAAGTTGGATTTTTCAATTTTTCTGCGAGGCTTAAGAGCGGAATTAATTCTGTAAAATAGATGCTTCTCATATTTCCAGAAATTCATTAAAAAATCCTCCAGGTATTGCTTTATAAATCTGTCAGAAAATTTAAGAAACAAATCGGCCAAAAATGCCATAGAGGTTCCTCCGAGAAGTCCTTCAGAAACTCTTCCATTGATTCCTTCAAAAAATTCTAGTGATATTTGCAGACGCGGCACAATGCAGTTTCTCCAGGTATTCAGATTTTTTTTTAATAAAAAAAAATCGCTCACAGATTTCTACAAGAATACTTGCAGGAAATTCTCCAACAATTTCAATAAAGGGGTTTTCAAGGAATTTTGGCTATGAATAAGTATTTATTTTTGTATTTTTGGAATTCCACCAAGAATTTACCAAAAAGTTCTTAAGGTATTTCTCCTCGGATTCCTGTACGGGAAATCCCTGGGATTTTTTCGAATATTCCTTACTCCTACGGAGCTTCATTCAAAAACACTTCCTAAGATTTCTGCAGGGATTTTACTAAAAATTTCTTCACTATCAAAAACTCTTGCACACGAATGTGGAGTTGTGCTCGCTGAAATGTACTTGACGTTCATAGAATGAGAGGTTCAAGTTGATACTTCAGAGAAGATTCCACCTTCCTGATCACGGAACTGCTCAGGGTTTCTTTCAGAAGTTTGTGCTGGCTTTTATTTTGAATTTCAGGGATTTCTGCAGCAATTTCAGCAAGGGATTATTTGAATAGTTCTTTACAAATCCTACTGGGATTGCTTTAGAAATCCATCCCAAGGTAAACTTTGACTTGTATTGCGAATTTCTGTCGTAAAATCACAGTTCTAAGGGATTTCCTTGGAGTAATTCTGATAAATTTATTGACATAATTTTTAAAATTTGACTTGTATTGAGAATTGTTGTCGAAACATTACAGTTCTTATGGAACTCCTTGGAGTGTTTCTTATAAATTTCATGAAATTATTTTTAAAATTTGACTTGTATTGAGAAGTGTTGTCGTAAAATCACAGTTCTTATGGAACTCCTTGGAGTAATTCTAATAAATTTATTGAAATAATGTTTTTAATTTAACTTTTATTGAGAATTGTTGTCGAAAGATCACAGTTCTTATGGAACTCCTTGGAGTTATTCTGATAAATTTATTGAAATTATTTTTAAAATTTGACTTGCATTGAAAAGTGTTGTCGTAAAATCACAGTTCTTATGGAACATCTTGGAGTTATTCTGATTAATTTACTAAAATGTCTTTTTAATTTGACTTGTATTGAGAATCCCTAAAAACCAAACGGACCCAGGACGAAAACGGCTTTCCTGGGAATCTGACTAGACTGTTTAAAGCAACGATGGACGGTGTGTAAAACTGCGTAAAGATTTCGGGTGAACTATCCAGCTTATTCGAATCTCGCCGGGGACTGCGACAAGGTGACGGACTCTCATGCCTACTCTTCAACATCTCTCTAGAAGGTGTAATGCGACGAGCCGGGCTCTACAGCTGGGGTACGATTTTCACAAAATCCGGGCAATTTGTGTGCTTTGCGGACGACATGGATATTATCGTCAGAACATTTGGAACGGTGGCAGAGCTGTACACCCGCCTGAAACGCGAAGCACCAAAGCAGGTCGGACTGGTGGTGAATGCCTCAAATACAAAGTACATGCTTGTAGATGGAACCGAACACGACCGGATCCGCCTGGGTAGCAAGGTTACGATAGACGGGGATACCTTCGAGGTGGTGGAGGAATTAGTCTACATCGGATCCTTACGTCCAGCTGACAACAACGTTAGTCGTGAAATTCGAAGGCGCATCATCAGTGGAAGTCGGATCTACTACGGGCTCCAGATTCACCCCCGTACCAAATTTACCATGTACAAAACGCTTATAAGACCGGAGGACCTGCAGGCACTTGGAGTTTTCGAGCGACGCATGCTAAGGATGATCTTCGGCGGTGTACAGGAGAATGGTGTGTGGCGGCGAAAGATGAACCACGAGCTCGCTGAACTCTACGGCGAACCAAGGACCCAGAAGGTGGCCAAAGCCGGAAGGATACGGTGGGAAGGGCATGTTGCGAGAATGCCGGAAAGCAACCCTGCAAAGTTGGTGTTTGCTACCAATCCGGTTGGCACAAGAAGGCGTGGAGCGCAGAGAGCACGCTGGGTGGACCAGGTGGAGCGTGATCCGGCAAGCATTGGGCGTGACCAAGGATGGAGAGCGGCAGCCACGAACCGTGGAATATTGTTGACTCAGTTTTATTATGAATTTGATGTAATATTTAATAAATGAAATGAATGAGAATCCCTAAAGGAATCCCTAAAGAAATTGCTGGAGAAATCCCTGTGGAAATCATGGAGGAATCCCCAAAGGGATTCCTGAAGGATTCTAGGAGGATTACCAGGAGGAATTACAGGAGAAATCCCTGAAGGAATTGGCTTAAGCGGTGTTGATAAAAATCCATATTCTGAATCTGCATGCCAAACTGGACCAAAATCCAAATTTTCATAAAATTTGGTGGCATGGAACCTATTTAAAAACCAATTTGATGTGTGTATGGAAGCGATATGATGAATCACCCCTCATCGGATTTTGTACTAAGCGTAGATGTCAAGCAGTGTCCCTGCTGTCAAAAATTGTTTTCGAGCTCAGAAAAAGATGCTCTTTCGTACACAATTAAAAAATCAATAAAGTTTTCGAAATATGAAAAGCCCCAAGAATAGGAGGAATTCCTGGATACATTCCGGGAGTTATTCCTGGAGAAATTCCAGAAGGAATCCTTGGAGGAATTCCAGGAGGAACCCTTGAGAAATTGCTTAAGGAATCCCTGGATAAATTCCTGGAGGAATTCCTGGAGGAATTCCTTGAGGAATCCCTTCGGAAATTCCTGGAGGAATTTCTGGACGAATTCCTGGAGGTATCCCTGGAGGAATTCCTGGAGAAATATTTGAAGATATTCTTGAAGGAATTCCTGGGCGAATCCCTGGAGATATTCCTGGAGGAAACCCTGAAGAAATTCCAGGAGGTATTCCTGGAGAAATTCCTGGAGGAATGCCTTGAGAAATTCCTAGAGGAATTCTCGCAGGAATTCCTGGAAGAATCCCTGCAGGAATCCCTTGAGCAATCGCTGGAGGAATTCCTGGAGGAATGCCTGGAGGCATGCCTTTACGATTTCCTGGAAGATCCACAGGAGGAGTCCCTGGAGGTATTTCTGGAGGAAGCCCTGGAGGAATCACACGGAAAATTCTTGGAGGAATCTCTGGAGGAATCTCTGGATGATTCTCTGGATGATTCTCTGGAGAAATTCCTGGAAGAATCCCTAGTGGAATTCCTGAATTAATCCCTGCATGAATTCCTGAAGAAATTGCTGGAGGAATCCTTGGAGGCATTTCGTGAGGAATGACTGGAGAAATTTCTGGATGAATCGCTGGAGGAATTCCTATAGAAATCCCTGGAGAAATTCCTGAAGAAACCCCTAGAAAAATCATGGAGGAATTCCTGGAGAAATTCCTGGGAGAATCACCGGAGAAATTCCTGAATTAATCCCTGGAGAAATTCCTGAAGGAATTTCTTGAGGATTAACTAAAAAAAAATCAAGAGAAATCCCTGGAGGAATTCCTGGAATAACGCCTATAGGAATTCCTGGGGGAATCCCTGGAGGAGTTCCTGTAGGAATTCCTGGAGGATTTCCTGAGAAATTCCTGGAGGAATACCTAGAGGTATTTCTGGAGGAAATTCTGGAGGAATCTTTGGAAGGAAGCCCTAGAGGAAGCCCTAGAGGAAGCCCTAGATGAATTCCTGGAGGTATCCCTGGAGGAATTCCTGGAGAAATCCCTGGAGGAATTCCTGGAGGAATACTTGGAAAAATTCCTGGAGGAACCCTGGAGAAATTCCTTAAGAAATCCCTGGAGAAATTCCTCGACGAATCGCTGGATGTATTCCTGGAGGAATCCCTGGACGAATTCCTTGAAGAAACCTTGGAGGAACTCCTGGAGCAATCCCTAGGGGAAATCCAGTAAGTATTCTTGGAGGATTTCCTGAGGACTTCCTTGAGGATTTCCTGTAGGCATTTTTGGAGAAATTCCTGTAGGAATGCTTGAAGGAATCCCTGGAGGTATTTTTGAAAGAATTATGATAATTAGCTTTATTAAGGACAGGGCCCCTATAGCCACAGCTGTCAAGGCGTGGGTATTCAGTATGACCAAGCTGAGGGTGACGGGTTCGATTCCCGGTCAGTCCAGGATCTTTTCGTAATGGAAATTTCCTTAGGCATAGAGTATCTTCGTGCCTGCCACACGATATACACATGCACAATGGTCATTGGCAGAGGAAGCTCTCAGTTAATAACTGTGGAAGTTCTCATAGAACACTAAGCTGAGTAGCAGGCTTTGTCCCAGTTGGGACTTTACGCCAAGAAGAGGAGGAGCTTTATTAAGGAAATTTTCAGCCCTTGGCTGGTCGATCTCCGGTTTTTTTTTGAAAGAATTCGTGCAGGATTTCTTGGAGGAAACCCTGGAGGAAGCCCTGGAGGAATTCCTGGAGGTATCCCTGGAGAAATTCATGAAAAAAACCCTTGGAGGAATACTTGAAAAAAAAACCCTAGAGAAATTCGTTAAGGAATCCCTGGAGAAAATCCTGGAGGAATCGATGGATGTATTCCTGGAGGAATCCCTGGAGGAATTGCTTAAGGAAACTTTGGGGGAATTCCTGGATGAATTCCTTAAGGAGTCCTTGGAGGAATTCCTGGAGCAATCCCTGGAGAAATTCCTTGAGGAATCCCTGTAGGAATTAATGGAGGAATTTCTGGAAGATTCCCTAGAGAAATCCCTGGAGGAAATCCTGGAGGAATCCGTGTCGAAATTCCTGGAGGAATCCTGGAAAAATTATTTAAAGAATCCCTGGAGAAATTCCTGGAAGAATCCCTGGGGAAATTCCTGGTGGAATTTCTTAAGGTATACTTGGAGGAATCCCTGGAGCAATTCCTGGAGGTATTTCTGGAGGATCCCCTGGAGGAGCCCTTGGCGAAATTCCTGGAGGCGCCCTGGAGGAATTCCTTAAGGAATCCCTGGAGAAACTCCTGGAGGAATCCCTGGAGAAATTCCTGGTGGAATTCTTGGAGGTATTCCTGGAGGAATCCTTCAGGTATCAGTAGGTCGGCTCCAGAGGCACGTTCTCCTCCATTTGGGAATTTCCTGAGGAATTCCTGGAGGAATCCCTGCAGGTATTTTTTAGAGGAATCCTTGCAGGAATCCCTGGAGGAAGCCCAAGAGGAATCCCTGGAGGTATTTTTTGAAGAATTTCTGGAGGAATCCCTGGGGGAATCCCTGGAGGAAGCCCAGGAGAAATCCCTGGAGGTTATTTTTGGAGGAATTCCTGGATGAATCCTTGGAGGAATCCCTAGAGAAAGCCCTGGGGGAATTCCTTGAGGAATCCCTGAAGGAGTTTCTGGAGGAATCCTTGCATGATTTTTTTGAGGAATCCCTGGAGAAATTGCTGGGGGAACCATTGAGAAATTCTTTTTCTCTGTAGGAAATCCTGGAGGAATGCCTGGGGGAATTCCTGGAAGAATCCCAGGAGGAATCCCTGAAGGTATTTCTGGAGGATAGCCTGGAGGAATTCCTTCAGGAACCCCTTGAGGTATTCCTGGAGGAATCCGTGGAGAAATCCCTAGAGATATTCCTGGAGGAATGTCTGGAGAAATTCCTGGAAGAATCCTTGGAGAAATTCTTGAAGGAACTCTGGAGAAATTCCTGAAGACATTCCTGGAGGAACCCTGGAGGTATTCCTGGTGGAATCGCTGGTGGAGTTCCTTGAGGAATCCTTGGAGGAATTACTGGGACAATTCCTTGAGAAATTCCTGAAACCCTGGAAGAATTCCTGGGGGAATGCCAGGAGGAATGCCTGGTGGAATTCCTGGAGGAATCCCTAGAGAAATTCCTGGAGGAATCCCTGGAGGAATCCCTGGAGGAATTTCTGGATGATTCCCTGGAGGAATCCCTGGAGGTAGCCCTGGAGGAATTTTAATTCCTTAAAGAATCCCTGGATAAATTCCTGGAGAAGTTTCTTGAGGAATCCCTGCGGAAATTCCTGGAGGAATCCCTGGACGAATTCCTAAAGGAATCTCTGCAGGAATACTTGGAAGTATTTTTGGAGGAATTCCTGTAGAAATTTCTGGAGGAATCGCCGGAGAAATTCCTGGAGGAATCTCTTAAGGAATCGCTGGTGGAATGCTTGGACGATTTTCTGGCAGTTTCCCAGGAGGAATCCTTGGGGGTATTCTTGGAGGAATCTGTGGAGAAATTCCTGGAGGAATCCCTGGAGAAATTTTTGGAGGGATCTTCGGAGGAATTCCTGGAGGAATCCCTCGAGGAATCCCTCGAGGAATCGCTGGAGGAATTCCTGGAGGAATGCTTGGATGATTTCTTGGAAGAATCCCTGAAATTATTTTTCGGAAGAGTTTTTAAAGAAATTTTCAAAAGTAGGTACTTGTGAAAGGATTTTATAATTATTGCCGAAAACGTTGTCGCAGGAAAGTTGAAAATAATGTCTGGAAAATTCTGAAAATATTGAATAAATTCGCGGAAGAATTGCTTAATGAATTCCCAAATAAATTGCCAAAAGAATTATTGATGAATTTGGCAAAATAACTTTAAAACGATTTACGACAATATTTGTTAAATATTGCCGCAGGAATTTCAGAAATTGCTGTTGAAATAATTATATTATTTCCCGAAGAAACTTATAAAGGAACTACGAATAATTCCTCCAAATACTACCGCTGGAATTTCTATAAAAATTGCCAAATAAATTTCCCAAAAAAATATTTAAGCGTAGAATTAGCTTTAAGTTGAAATAACATAAAATAAAAACCAAAAATGATTTCGAGAATTTTGAATAAACTTCTAAAAGAATTCACAAATAAGTTTTCCGATCAAATTTAAAAAAAAAATAATGTCGAAGAGAAAATAATTGTCCTTGGACTTTTTATGCGACGAAAGGTACAAAACCCCTGGAATTCCGGCAGCTGTCTCCGATTGACCATCGCGGAAACCCTCCATACCGAGCTTGACGGTGTTCCCTCTGATGGTCACATTGTCCAAAAACCTCCGAATTCACCTCCAACACTCTTGATTTGCAAAATCATGATGTCGGATGTGTCGCAAGCCAGGTTTCGTAATTGTTCGGGAAAAGGCCACTATTTCCGGGTAGCCCCAGGTTCCCGAAACATCCGGGATGGTGGTCAATATGTCCAAAAATTTCTGAATATTCCTCCCAAATACTTGATTTGCGACACTATGTAGAATGGGACATGACAAATGTGTTTTTTAGAATTATGCTATGCAAAATGTCAGGTGTCAGGAGCTTGCGAAATGTGTCTCCTGAAGGCACCCCAAACGTGACCCAGAACATCCGAAACCAGAACCAGGTAATCCCAATTTACTCAAACAATGCATTTGCAATAATAAAACGATAATTGAACACATTTGCAATCTTTTTCCATGTGTTTCTCACAAATAATCAGTGATTAAAAGGAAGTTGGTCCATTTTTGACCCTATTTGACCCCCCTTCAATAACTCAAACCCCAAGAACCAAAAAACCATTTTGATATTTTTCCATGGAACTAGGGATGTAGTGCGGTCTTCATTCAAAATTTTGTAAATATCGGTTGAAAAATGAAGTCACGGCGATTTTCTGAAATTAAATTTCTAACTATGACCAAAACGGGTTAATCAAAGGTTTTTCTTTCGAGTGGCATTGTTGTGTAGCTTATGGCAGTTGAACTGTTAACTCTATGGTAGATTTTTTCCGTAATTACACTGATAAAGGTTTTACTACCAACCAAACTGCATAGTTCATATGAGATTTTTCCTTCTTTTAAAAATAGGCTGTGCTTTCGAATTACACTGTTACGAAATAGTGGACCTTCCTTTCTTAGTCAAGCATGTGGAATCATGAAACACATGGGAACAAATGCCCCAAATGGAAGATAACGTGCCTCTTTAGCCGGCCTTCCAATGTATATGAGTAGACATATAACTAATAAACGAAAGAAAAAATTATCAAAACTAATGATCAATTTGTTCGCAGGGTGACTGTGTTATGAAAATAAACAAAAAACATTAGAAAAACTGTGAAATTCTTATAAGCTTTATAAGAAGAGAGAAATTTAAAACCATCTCGATTAAACCAAGTGTCGTAGTGCAAGAGCCACAATTGAAATGGGCAATACAAGGTTTGCCGGGTCAGCTAGTGAATACATAAAAATAAAGAATCAGGGAACAAAAACTGTGTGCTAAAGTTTCCAACTGGTTTTTTATTTGTCAAGGACATGTATAAATTGGAACAATGCAAATGTACACACATTTTTCTGATTGGAAATTATTGCCAAGGAAAACAAATTTTAAACGCCCAAATGTATGCACAAGAAATCAACCGTATACAAGTTATAAGAAAAAGTTAAACATTTTCAATCCAACGACAGTATCGCAAACGTAACATGGACATGCATGAGGAGTACACAGGGTGTGAATTTACCATATATAATATACTAATGTTTCAGTTCAGTTCAGTGAAGTGAAGTGATCTGAAAATTTTTGAAGATGTGCACCCAGCTCTTTTGGGAGCCATTTCTTTGGGAATTTTGAAATAAAGCGTTTTTGGCTTGGGGGCGGTCCAGAATGTCGAATTGTTTAAAAATCCATATTCACTAAAACTGATGTGGTCAGGGCGTTGACAGTGTGCACCCAAAATAACCAAAATTGGCATTTTATAATATTTCGCTTCCTGAGGGGGCGGTCCAGAATGTCAAATTGTCTAAAAATCCATATTCACTAAAACTGATGTGGTCAGGGCGTTGACAGTGTGCACCCAAAATAACCAAAATTGGCATTTTATAATATTTCGCTTCCTGAGGGGGCGGTCCAGAATGTCGAATTGTTTAAAAATCCATATTCACTAAAACTGATGTGGTCAGGGCGTTGACAGTGTGCACCCAAAATAACCAAAATTGGCATTTTATAATATTTCGCTTCCTGAGGGGGCGGTCCAGAATGTCGAATTGTTTAAAAATCCATATTCACTAAAACTGATGTGGTCAGGGCGTTGACAGTGTGCACCCAAAATAACCAAAATTGGCATTTTATAATATTTCGCTTCCTGAGGGGGTGGTCCAGAATGTCGAATTGTTTAAAAATCCATATTCACTAAAACTGATGTGGTCAGGGCGTTGACAGTGTGCACCCAAAATAACCAAAATTGGCATTTTATAATATTTCGCTTCCTGAGGGGGCGGTCCAGAATGTCGAATTGTTTAAAAATCCATATTCACTAAAACTGATGTGGTCAGGGCGTTAACAGTGTGCACCCAAAATAACCAAAATTGGTATTTTATTATATTTTGCATCCTGAAAAAAAAATTTTTTTTTTTGAACTGAAGAGCTGGTTACTCAGTGAGTAACTTGGAGTAACCACGATGACACCACTGCCCGAGGGGGCGGTCCAGAATGTCAAATTGTCTAAAAATCCATATTCACTAAAACTGATGTGGTCAGGGCGTTGACAGTGTGCACCCAAAATAACCAAAATTGGCATTTTATAATATTTCGCTTCCTGAGGGGGCGGTCCAGAATGTCGAATTGTTTAAAAATCCATATTCACTAAAACTGATGTGGTCAGGGCGTTGACAGTGTGCACCCAAAATAACCAAAATTGGCATTTTATAATATTTCGCTTCCTGAGGGGGCGGTCCAGAATGTCGAATTGTTTAAAAATCCATATTCACTAAAACTGATGTGGTCAGGGCGTTGACAGTGTGCACCCAAAATAACCAAAATTGGCATTTTATAATATTTCGCTTCCTGAGGGGGTGGTCCAGAATGTCGAATTGTTTAAAAATCCATATTCACTAAAACTGATGTGGTCAGGGCGTTGACAGTGTGCACCCAAAATAACCAAAATTGGCATTTTATAATATTTCGCTTCCTGAGGGGGTGGTCCAGAATGTCGAATTGTTTAAAAATCCATATTCACTAAAACTGATGTGGTCAGGGCGTTGACAGTGTGCACCCAAAATAACCAAAATTGGCATTTTATAATATTTCGCTTCCTGAGGGGGCGGTCCAGAATGTCGAATTGTTTAAAAATCCATATTCACTAAAACTGATGTGGTCAGGGCGTTAACAGTGTGCACCCAAAATAACCAAAATTGGTATTTTATTATATTTTGCATCCTGAAAAAAAAATTTTTTTTTTTGAACTGAAGAGCTGGTTACTCAGTGAGTAACTTGGAGTAACCACGATGACACCACTGCCCGAGGGGGCGGTCCAGAATGTCAAATTGTCTAAAAATCCATATTCACTAAAACTGATGTGGTCAGGGCGTTAACAGTGTGCACCCAAAATAACCAAAATTGGCATTTTATAATATTTCGCTTCCTGAGGGGGCGGTCCAGAATGTCGAATTGTTTAAAAATCCATATTCACTAAAACTGATGTGGTCAGGGCGTTGACAGTGTGCACCCAAAATAACCAAAATTGGCATTTTATAATATTTCGCTTCCTGAGGGGGCGGTCCAGAATGTCGAATTGTTTAAAAATCCATATTCACTAAAACTGATGTGGTCAGGGCGTTGACAGTGTGCACCCAAAATAACCAAAATTGGCATTTTATAATATTTCGCTTCCTGAGGGGGTGGTCCAGAATGTCGAATTGTTTAAAAATCCATATTCACTAAAACTGATGTGGTCAGGGCGTTGACAGTGTGCACCCAAAATAACCAAAATTGGCATTTTATAATATTTCGCTTCCTGAGGGGGTGGTCCAGAATGTCGAATTGTTTAAAAATCCATATTCACTAAAACTGATGTGGTCAGGGCGTTGACAGTGTGCACCCAAAATAACCAAAATTGGCATTTTATAATATTTCGCTTCCTGAGGGGGCGGTCCAGAATGTCGAATTGTTTAAAAATCCATATTCACTAAAACTGATGTGGTCAGGGCGTTAACAGTGTGCACCCAAAATAACCAAAATTGGTATTTTATTATATTTTGCATCCTGAAAAAAAAATTTTTTTTTTTGAACTGAAGAGCTGGTTACTCAGTGAGTAACTTGGAGTAACCACGATGACACCACTGCCCGAGGGGGCGGTCCAGAATGTCAAATTGTCTAAAAATCCATATTCACTAAAACTGATGTGGTCAGGGCGTTAACAGTGTGCACCCAAAATAACCAAAATTGGCATTTTATAATATTTCGCTTCCTGAGGGGGCGGTCCAGAATGTCGAATTGTTTAAAAATCCATATTCACTAAAACTGATGTGGTCAGGGCGTTGACAGTGTGCACCCAAAATAACCAAAATTGGCATTTTATAATATTTCGCTTCCTGAGGGGGCGGTCCAGAATGTCGAATTGTTTAAAAATCCATATTCACTAAAACTGATGTGGTCAGGGCGTTGACAGTGTGCACCCAAAATAACCAAAATTGGCATTTTATAATATTTCGCTTCCTGAGGGGGTGGTCCAGAATGTCGAATTGTTTAAAAATCCATATTCACTAAAACTGATGTGGTCAGGGCGTTGACAGTGTGCACCCAAAATAACCAAAATTGGCATTTTATAATATTTCGCTTCCTGAGGGGGCGGTCCAGAATGTCGAATTGTTTAAAAATCCATATTCACTAAAACTGATGTGGTCAGGGCGTTAACAGTGTGCACCCAAAATAACCAAAATTGGTATTTTATTATATTTTGCATCCTGAAAAAAAAATTTTTTTTTTTGAACTGAAGAGCTGGTTACTCAGTGAGTAACTTGGAGTAACCACGATGACACCACTGCCCGAGGGGGCGGTCCAGAATGTCAAATTGTCTAAAAATCCATATTCACTAAAACTGATGTGGTCAGGGCGTTGACAGTGTGCACCCAAAATAACCAAAATTGGCATTTTATAATATTTCGCTTCCTGAGGGGGCGGTCCAGAATGTCGAATTGTTTAAAAATCCATATTCACTAAAACTGATGTGGTCAGGGCGTTGACAGTGTGCACCCAAAATAACCAAAATTGGCATTTTATAATATTTCGCTTCCTGAGGGGGCGGTCCAGAATGTCGAATTGTTTAAAAATCCATATTCACTAAAACTGATGTGGTCAGGGCGTTGACAGTGTGCACCCAAAATAACCAAAATTGGCATTTTATAATATTTCGCTTCCTGAGGGGGTGGTCCAGAATGTCGAATTGTTTAAAAATCCATATTCACTAAAACTGATGTGGTCAGGGCGTTGACAGTGTGCACCCAAAATAACCAAAATTGGCATTTTATAATATTTCGCTTCCTGAGGGGGTGGTCCAGAATGTCGAATTGTTTAAAAATCCATATTCACTAAAACTGATGTGGTCAGGGCGTTGACAGTGTGCACCCAAAATAACCAAAATTGGCATTTTATAATATTTCGCTTCCTGAGGGGGCGGTCCAGAATGTCGAATTGTTTAAAAATCCATATTCACTAAAACTGATGTGGTCAGGGCGTTAACAGTGTGCACCCAAAATAACCAAAATTGGTATTTTATTATATTTTGCATCCTGAAAAAAAAATTTTTTTTTTTGAACTGAAGAGCTGGTTACTCAGTGAGTAACTTGGAGTAACCACGATGACACCACTGCCCGAGGGGGCGGTCCAGAATGTCAAATTGTCTAAAAATCCATATTCACTAAAACTGATGTGGTCAGGGCGTTAACAGTGTGCACCCAAAATAACCAAAATTGGCATTTTATAATATTTCGCTTCCTGAGGGGGCGGTCCAGAATGTCGAATTGTTTAAAAATCCATATTCACTAAAACTGATGTGGTCAGGGCGTTGACAGTGTGCACCCAAAATAACCAAAATTGGCATTTTATAATATTTCGCTTCCTGAGGGGGCGGTCCAGAATGTCGAATTGTTTAAAAATCCATATTCACTAAAACTGATGTGGTCAGGGCGTTGACAGTGTGCACCCAAAATAACCAAAATTGGCATTTTATAATATTTCGCTTCCTGAGGGGGTGGTCCAGAATGTCGAATTGTTTAAAAATCCATATTCACTAAAACTGATGTGGTCAGGGCGTTGACAGTGTGCACCCAAAATAACCAAAATTGGCATTTTATAATATTTCGCTTCCTGAGGGGGTGGTCCAGAATGTCGAATTGTTTAAAAATCCATATTCACTAAAACTGATGTGGTCAGGGCGTTGACAGTGTGCACCCAAAATAACCAAAATTGGCATTTTATAATATTTCGCTTCCTGAGGGGGCGGTCCAGAATGTCGAATTGTTTAAAAATCCATATTCACTAAAACTGATGTGGTCAGGGCGTTAACAGTGTGCACCCAAAATAACCAAAATTGGTATTTTATTATATTTTGCATCCTGAAAAAAAAATTTTTTTTTTTGAACTGAAGAGCTGGTTACTCAGTGAGTAACTTGGAGTAACCACGATGACACCACTGCCCGAGGGGGCGGTCCAGAATGTCAAATTGTCTAAAAATCCATATTCACTAAAACTGATGTGGTCAGGGCGTTAACAGTGTGCACCCAAAATAACCAAAATTGGCATTTTATAATATTTCGCTTCCTGAGGGGGCGGTCCAGAATGTCGAATTGTTTAAAAATCCATATTCACTAAAACTGATGTGGTCAGGGCGTTGACAGTGTGCACCCAAAATAACCAAAATTGGCATTTTATAATATTTCGCTTCCTGAGGGGGCGGTCCAGAATGTCGAATTGTTTAAAAATCCATATTCACTAAAACTGATGTGGTCAGGGCGTTGACAGTGTGCACCCAAAATAACCAAAATTGGCATTTTATAATATTTCGCTTCCTGAGGGGGTGGTCCAGAATGTCGAATTGTTTAAAAATCCATATTCACTAAAACTGATGTGGTCAGGGCGTTGACAGTGTGCACCCAAAATAACCAAAATTGGCATTTTATAATATTTCGCTTCCTGAGGGGGCGGTCCAGAATGTCGAATTGTTTAAAAATCCATATTCACTAAAACTGATGTGGTCAGGGCGTTAACAGTGTGCACCCAAAATAACCAAAATTGGTATTTTATTATATTTTGCATCCTGAAAAAAAAATTTTTTTTTTTGAACTGAAGAGCTGGTTACTCAGTGAGTAACTTGGAGTAACCACGATGACACCACTGCCCGAGGGGGCGGTCCAGAATGTCAAATTGTCTAAAAATCCATATTCACTAAAACTGATGTGGTCAGGGCGTTGACAGTGTGCACCCAAAATAACCAAAATTGGCATTTTATAATATTTCGCTTCCTGAGGGGGCGGTCCAGAATGTCGAATTGTTTAAAAATCCATATTCACTAAAACTGATGTGGTCAGGGCGTTGACAGTGTGCACCCAAAATAACCAAAATTGGCATTTTATAATATTTCGCTTCCTGAGGGGGCGGTCCAGAATGTCGAATTGTTTAAAAATCCATATTCACTAAAACTGATGTGGTCAGGGCGTTGACAGTGTGCACCCAAAATAACCAAAATTGGCATTTTATAATATTTCGCTTCCTGAGGGGGTGGTCCAGAATGTCGAATTGTTTAAAAATCCATATTCACTAAAACTGATGTGGTCAGGGCGTTGACAGTGTGCACCCAAAATAACCAAAATTGGCATTTTATAATATTTCGCTTCCTGAGGGGGCGGTCCAGAATGTCGAATTGTTTAAAAATCCATATTCACTAAAACTGATGTGGTCAGGGCGTTGACAGTGTGCACCCAAAATAACCAAAATTGGCATTTTATAATATTTCGCTTCCTGAGGGGGTGGTCCAGAATGTCGAATTGTTTAAAAATCCATATTCACTAAAACTGATGTGGTCAGGGCGTTGACAGTGTGCACCCAAAATAACCAAAATTGGCATTTTATAATATTTCGCTTCCTGAGGGGGCGGTCCAGAATGTCGAATTGTTTAAAAATCCATATTCACTAAAACTGATGTGGTCAGGGCGTTAACAGTGTGCACCCAAAATAACCAAAATTGGTATTTTATTATATTTTGCATCCTGAAAAAAAAATTTTTTTTTTTGAACTGAAGAGCTGGTTACTCAGTGAGTAACTTGGAGTAACCACGATGACACCACTGCCCGAGGGGGCGGTCCAGAATGTCAAATTGTCTAAAAATCCATATTCACTAAAACTGATGTGGTCAGGGCGTTAACAGTGTGCACCCAAAATAACCAAAATTGGCATTTTATAATATTTCGCTTCCTGAGGGGGCGGTCCAGAATGTCGAATTGTTTAAAAATCCATATTCACTAAAACTGATGTGGTCAGGGCGTTGACAGTGTGCACCCAAAATAACCAAAATTGGCATTTTATAATATTTCGCTTCCTGAGGGGGCGGTCCAGAATGTCGAATTGTTTAAAAATCCATATTCACTAAAACTGATGTGGTCAGGGCGTTGACAGTGTGCACCCAAAATAACCAAAATTGGCATTTTATAATATTTCGCTTCCTGAGGGGGTGGTCCAGAATGTCGAATTGTTCAAAAATCCATATTCACTAAAACTGATGTGGTCAGGGCGTTGACAGTGTGCACCCAAAATAACCAAAATTGGCATTTTATAATATTTCGCTTCCTGAGGGGGCGGTCCAGAATGTCGAATTGTTTAAAAATCCATATTCACTAAAACTGATGTGGTCAGGGCGTTGACAGTGTGCACCCAAAATAACCAAAATTGGCATTTTATAATATTTCGCTTCCTGAGGGGGTGGTCCAGAATGTCGAATTGTTTAAAAATCCATATTCACTAAAACTGATGTGGTCAGGGCGTTGACAGTGTGCACCCAAAATAACCAAAATTGGCATTTTATAATATTTCGCTTCCTGAGGGGGCGGTCCAGAATGTCGAATTGTTTAAAAATCCATATTCACTAAAACTGATGTGGTCAGGGCGTTGACAGTGTGCACCCAAAATAACCAAAATTGGCATTTTATAATATTTCGCTTCCTGAGGGGGTGGTCCAGAATGTCGAATTGTTTAAAAATCCATATTCACTAAAACTGATGTGGTCAGGGCGTTGACAGTGTGCACCCAAAATAACCAAAATTGGCATTTTATAATATTTCGCTTCCTGAGGGGGCGGTCCAGAATGTCGAATTGTTTAAAAATCCATATTCACTAAAACTGATGTGGTCAGGGCGTTAACAGTGTGCACCCAAAATAACCAAAATTGGTATTTTATTATATTTTGCATCCTGAAAAAAAAATTTTTTTTTTTGAACTGAAGAGCTGGTTACTCAGTGAGTAACTTGGAGTAACCACGATGACACCACTGCCCGAGGGGGCGGTCCAGAATGTCAAATTGTCTAAAAATCCATATTCACTAAAACTGATGTGGTCAGGGCGTTAACAGTGTGCACCCAAAATAACCAAAATTGGCATTTTATAATATTTCGCTTCCTGAGGGGGCGGTCCAGAATGTCGAATTGTTTAAAAATCCATATTCACTAAAACTGATGTGGTCAGGGCGTTGACAGTGTGCACCCAAAATAACCAAAATTGGCATTTTATAATATTTCGCTTCCTGAGGGGGCGGTCCAGAATGTCGAATTGTTTAAAAATCCATATTCACTAAAACTGATGTGGTCAGGGCGTTGACAGTGTGCACCCAAAATAACCAAAATTGGCATTTTATAATATTTCGCTTCCTGAGGGGGCGGTCCAGAATGTCGAATTGTTTAAAAATCCATATTCACTAAAACTGATGTGGTCAGGGCGTTGACAGTGTGCACCCAAAATAACCAAAATTGGCATTTTATAATATTTCGCTTCCTGAGGGGGCGGTCCAGAATGTCGAATTGTTTAAAAATCCATATTCACTAAAACTGATGTGGTCAGGGCGTTGACAGTGTGCACCCAAAATAACCAAAATTGGCATTTTATAATATTTCGCTTCCTGAGGGGGCGGTCCAGAATGTCGAATTGTTTAAAAATCCATATTCACTAAAACTGATGTGGTCAGGGCGTTAACAGTGTGCACCCAAAATAACCAAAATTGGTATTTTATTATATTTTGCATCCTGAAAAAAAAATTTTTTTTTTTGAACTGAAGAGCTGGTTACTCAGTGAGTAACTTGGAGTAACCACGATGACACCACTGCCCGAGGGGGCGGTCCAGAATGTCAAATTGTCTAAAAATCCATATTCACTAAAACTGATGTGGTCAGGGCGTTGACAGTGTGCACCCAAAATAACCAAAATTGGCATTTTATAATATTTCGCTTCCTGAGGGGGCGGTCCAGAATGTCGAATTGTTTAAAAATCCATATTCACTAAAACTGATGTGGTCAGGGCGTTGACAGTGTGCACCCAAAATAACCAAAATTGGCATTTTATAATATTTCGCTTCCTGAGGGGGCGGTCCAGAATGTCGAATTGTTTAAAAATCCATATTCACTAAAACTGATGTGGTCAGGGCGTTGACAGTGTGCACCCAAAATAACCAAAATTGGCATTTTATAATATTTCGCTTCCTGAGGGGGTGGTCCAGAATGTCGAATTGTTTAAAAATCCATATTCACTAAAACTGATGTGGTCAGGGCGTTGACAGTGTGCACCCAAAATAACCAAAATTGGCATTTTATAATATTTCGCTTCCTGAGGGGGCGGTCCAGAATGTCGAATTGTTTAAAAATCCATATTCACTAAAACTGATGTGGTCAGGGCGTTGACAGTGTGCACCCAAAATAACCAAAATTGGCATTTTATAATATTTCGCTTCCTGAGGGGGTGGTCCAGAATGTCGAATTGTTTAAAAATCCATATTCACTAAAACTGATGTGGTCAGGGCGTTGACAGTGTGCACCCAAAATAACCAAAATTGGCATTTTATAATATTTCGCTTCCTGAGGGGGCGGTCCAGAATGTCGAATTGTTTAAAAATCCATATTCACTAAAACTGATGTGGTCAGGGCGTTAACAGTGTGCACCCAAAATAACCAAAATTGGTATTTTATTATATTTTGCATCCTGAAAAAAAAATTTTTTTTTTTGAACTGAAGAGCTGGTTACTCAGTGAGTAACTTGGAGTAACCACGATGACACCACTGCCCGAGGGGGCGGTCCAGAATGTCAAATTGTCTAAAAATCCATATTCACTAAAACTGATGTGGTCAGGGCGTTGACAGTGTGCACCCAAAATAACCAAAATTGGCATTTTATAATATTTCGCTTCCTGAGGGGGCGGTCCAGAATGTCGAATTGTTTAAAAATCCATATTCACTAAAACTGATGTGGTCAGGGCGTTAACAGTGTGCACCCAAAATAACCAAAATTGGTATTTTATTATATTTTGCATCCTGAAAAAAAAATTTTTTTTTTTGAACTGAAGAGCTGGTTACTCAGTGAGTAACTTGGAGTAACCACGATGACACCACTGCCCGAGGGGGCGGTCCAGAATGTCAAATTGTCTAAAAATCCATATTCACTAAAACTGATGTGGTCAGGGCGTTAACAGTGTGCACCCAAAATAACCAAAATTGGCATTTTATAATATTTCGCTTCCTGAGGGGGCGGTCCAGAATGTCGAATTGTTTAAAAATCCATATTCACTAAAACTGATGTGGTCAGGGCGTTGACAGTGTGCACCCAAAATAACCAAAATTGGCATTTTATAATATTTCGCTTCCTGAGGGGGCGGTCCAGAATGTCGAATTGTTTAAAAATCCATATTCACTAAAACTGATGTGGTCAGGGCGTTGACAGTGTGCACCCAAAATAACCAAAATTGGCATTTTATAATATTTCGCTTCCTGAGGGGGCGGTCCAGAATGTCGAATTGTTTAAAAATCCATATTCACTAAAACTGATGTGGTCAGGGCGTTGACAGTGTGCACCCAAAATAACCAAAATTGGCATTTTATAATATTTCGCTTCCTGAGGGGGTGGTCCAGAATGTCGAATTGTTTAAAAATCCATATTCACTAAAACTGATGTGGTCAGGGCGTTGACAGTGTGCACCCAAAATAACCAAAATTGGTATTTTATTATATTTTGCATCCTGAAAAAAAAATTTTTTTTTTTGAACTGAAGAGCTGGTTACTCAGTGAGTAACTTGGAGTAACCACGATGACACCACTGCCCGAGGGGGCGGTCCAGAATGTCAAATTGTCTAAAAATCCATATTCACTAAAACTGATGTGGTCAGGGCGTTAACAGTGTGCACCCAAAATAACCAAAATTGGCATTTTATAATATTTCGCTTCCTGAGGGGGCGGTCCAGAATGTCGAATTGTTTAAAAATCCATATTCACTAAAACTGATGTGGTCAGGGCGTTGACAGTGTGCACCCAAAATAACCAAAATTGGCATTTTATAATATTTCGCTTCCTGAGGGGGCGGTCCAGAATGTCGAATTGTTTAAAAATCCATATTCACTAAAACTGATGTGGTCAGGGCGTTGACAGTGTGCACCCAAAATAACCAAAATTGGCATTTTATAATATTTCGCTTCCTGAGGGGGCGGTCCAGAATGTCGAATTGTTTAAAAATCCATATTCACTAAAACTGATGTGGTCAGGGCGTTGACAGTGTGCACCCAAAATAACCAAAATTGGCATTTTATAATATTTCGCTTCCTGAGGGGGCGGTCCAGAATGTCGAATTGTTTAAAAATCCATATTCACTAAAACTGATGTGGTCAGGGCGTTAACAGTGTGCACCCAAAATAACCAAAATTGGCATTTTATAATATTTCGCTTCCTGAGGGGGCGGTCCAGAATGTCGAATTGTTTAAAAATCCATATTCACTAAAACTGATGTGGTCAGGGCGTTGACAGTGTGCACCCAAAATAACCAAAATTGGCATTTTATAATATTTCGCTTCCTGAGGGGGCGGTCCAGAATGTCGAATTGTTTAAAAATCCATATTCACTAAAACTGATGTGGTCAGGGCGTTAACAGTGTGCACCCAAAATAACCAAAATTGGTATTTTATTATATTTTGCATCCTGAAAAAAAAATTTTTTTTTTTGAACTGAAGAGCTGGTTACTCAGTGAGTAACTTGGAGTAACCACGATGACACCACTGCCCGAGGGGGCGGTCCAGAATGTCAAATTGTCTAAAAATCCATATTCACTAAAACTGATGTGGTCAGGGCGTTAACAGTGTGCACCCAAAATAACCAAAATTGGCATTTTATAATATTTCGCTTCCTGAGGGGGCGGTCCAGAATGTCGAATTGTTTAAAAATCCATATTCACTAAAACTGATGTGGTCAGGGCGTTGACAGTGTGCACCCAAAATAACCAAAATTGGCATTTTATAATATTTCGCTTCCTGAGGGGGCGGTCCAGAATGTCGAATTGTTTAAAAATCCATATTCACTAAAACTGATGTGGTCAGGGCGTTGACAGTGTGCACCCAAAATAACCAAAATTGGCATTTTATAATATTTCGCTTCCTGAGGGGGTGGTCCAGAATGTCGAATTGTTTAAAAATCCATATTCACTAAAACTGATGTGGTCAGGGCGTTGACAGTGTGCACCCAAAATAACCAAAATTGGCATTTTATAATATTTCGCTTCCTGAGGGGGCGGTCCAGAATGTCGAATTGTTTAAAAATCCATATTCACTAAAACTGATGTGGTCAGGGCGTTGACAGTGTGCACCCAAAATAACCAAAATTGGCATTTTATAATATTTCGCTTCCTGAGGGGGTGGTCCAGAATGTCGAATTGTTTAAAAATCCATATTCACTAAAACTGATGTGGTCAGGGCGTTGACAGTGTGCACCCAAAATAACCAAAATTGGCATTTTATAATATTTCGCTTCCTGAGGGGGCGGTCCAGAATGTCGAATTGTTTAAAAATCCATATTCACTAAAACTGATGTGGTCAGGGCGTTAACAGTGTGCACCCAAAATAACCAAAATTGGTATTTTATTATATTTTGCATCCTGAAAAAAAAATTTTTTTTTTTGAACTGAAGAGCTGGTTACTCAGTGAGTAACTTGGAGTAACCACGATGACACCACTGCCCGAGGGGGCGGTCCAGAATGTCAAATTGTCTAAAAATCCATATTCACTAAAACTGATGTGGTCAGGGCGTTAACAGTGTGCACCCAAAATAACCAAAATTGGCATTTTATAATATTTCGCTTCCTGAGGGGGCGGTCCAGAATGTCGAATTGTTTAAAAATCCATATTCACTAAAACTGATGTGGTCAGGGCGTTGACAGTGTGCACCCAAAATAACCAAAATTGGCATTTTATAATATTTCGCTTCCTGAGGGGGCGGTCCAGAATGTCGAATTGTTTAAAAATCCATATTCACTAAAACTGATGTGGTCAGGGCGTTGACAGTGTGCACCCAAAATAACCAAAATTGGCATTTTATAATATTTCGCTTCCTGAGGGGGTGGTCCAGAATGTCGAATTGTTTAAAAATCCATATTCACTAAAACTGATGTGGTCAGGGCGTTGACAGTGTGCACCCAAAATAACCAAAATTGGCATTTTATAATATTTCGCTTCCTGAGGGGGCGGTCCAGAATGTCGAATTGTTTAAAAATCCATATTCACTAAAACTGATGTGGTCAGGGCGTTGACAGTGTGCACCCAAAATAACCAAAATTGGCATTTTATAATATTTCGCTTCCTGAGGGGGTGGTCCAGAATGTCGAATTGTTCAAAAATCCATATTCACTAAAACTGATGTGGTCAGGGCGTTGACAGTGTGCACCCAAAATAACCAAAATTGGCATTTTATAATATTTCGCTTCCTGAGGGGGCGGTCCAGAATGTCGAATTGTTTAAAAATCCATATTCACTAAAACTGATGTGGTCAGGGCGTTGACAGTGTGCACCCAAAATAACCAAAATTGGCATTTTATAATATTTCGCTTCCTGAGGGGGTGGTCCAGAATGTCGAATTGTTTAAAAATCCATATTCACTAAAACTGATGTGGTCAGGGCGTTGACAGTGTGCACCCAAAATAACCAAAATTGGCATTTTATAATATTTCGCTTCCTGAGGGGGCGGTCCAGAATGTCGAATTGTTTAAAAATCCATATTCACTAAAACTGATGTGGTCAGGGCGTTAACAGTGTGCACCCAAAATAACCAAAATTGGTATTTTATTATATTTTGCATCCTGAAAAAAAAATTTTTTTTTTTGAACTGAAGAGCTGGTTACTCAGTGAGTAACTTGGAGTAACCACGATGACACCACTGCCCGAGGGGGCGGTCCAGAATGTCAAATTGTCTAAAAATCCATATTCACTAAAACTGATGTGGTCAGGGCGTTAACAGTGTGCACCCAAAATAACCAAAATTGGCATTTTATAATATTTCGCTTCCTGAGGGGGCGGTCCAGAATGTCGAATTGTTTAAAAATCCATATTCACTAAAACTGATGTGGTCAGGGCGTTGACAGTGTGCACCCAAAATAACCAAAATTGGCATTTTATAATATTTCGCTTCCTGAGGGGGTGGTCCAGAATGTCGAATTGTTTAAAAATCCATATTCACTAAAACTGATGTGGTCAGGGCGTTGACAGTGTGCACCCAAAATAACCAAAATTGGCATTTTATAATATTTCGCTTCCTGAGGGGGCGGTCCAGAATGTCGAATTGTTTAAAAATCCATATTCACTAAAACTGATGTGGTCAGGGCGTTAACAGTGTGCACCCAAAATAACCAAAATTGGTATTTTATTATATTTTGCATCCTGAAAAAAAAATTTTTTTTTTTGAACTGAAGAGCTGGTTACTCAGTGAGTAACTTGGAGTAACCACGATGACACCACTGCCCGAGGGGGCGGTCCAGAATGTCAAATTGTCTAAAAATCCATATTCACTAAAACTGATGTGGTCAGGGCGTTGACAGTGTGCACCCAAAATAACCAAAATTGGCATTTTATAATATTTCGCTTCCTGAGGGGGCGGTCCAGAATGTCGAATTGTTTAAAAATCCATATTCACTAAAACTGATGTGGTCAGGGCGTTGACAGTGTGCACCCAAAATAACCAAAATTGGCATTTTATAATATTTCGCTTCCTGAGGGGGCGGTCCAGAATGTCGAATTGTTTAAAAATCCATATTCACTAAAACTGATGTGGTCAGGGCGTTGACAGTGTGCACCCAAAATAACCAAAATTGGCATTTTATAATATTTCGCTTCCTGAGGGGGTGGTCCAGAATGTCGAATTGTTCAAAAATCCATATTCACTAAAACTGATGTGGTCAGGGCGTTGACAGTGTGCACCCAAAATAACCAAAATTGGCATTTTATAATATTTCGCTTCCTGAGGGGGCGGTCCAGAATGTCGAATTGTTTAAAAATCCATATTCACTAAAACTGATGTGGTCAGGGCGTTGACAGTGTGCACCCAAAATAACCAAAATTGGCATTTTATAATATTTCGCTTCCTGAGGGGGTGGTCCAGAATGTCGAATTGTTTAAAAATCCATATTCACTAAAACTGATGTGGTCAGGGCGTTGACAGTGTGCACCCAAAATAACCAAAATTGGCATTTTATAATATTTCGCTTCCTGAGGGGGCGGTCCAGAATGTCGAATTGTTTAAAAATCCATATTCACTAAAACTGATGTGGTCAGGGCGTTAACAGTGTGCACCCAAAATAACCAAAATTGGTATTTTATTATATTTTGCATCCTGAAAAAAAAATTTTTTTTTTTGAACTGAAGAGCTGGTTACTCAGTGAGTAACTTGGAGTAACCACGATGACACCACTGCCCGAGGGGGCGGTCCAGAATGTCAAATTGTCTAAAAATCCATATTCACTAAAACTGATGTGGTCAGGGCGTTAACAGTGTGCACCCAAAATAACCAAAATTGGCATTTTATAATATTTCGCTTCCTGAGGGGGCGGTCCAGAATGTCGAATTGTTTAAAAATCCATATTCACTAAAACTGATGTGGTCAGGGCGTTGACAGTGTGCACCCAAAATAACCAAAATTGGCATTTTATAATATTTCGCTTCCTGAGGGGGCGGTCCAGAATGTCGAATTGTTTAAAAATCCATATTCACTAAAACTGATGTGGTCAGGGCGTTGACAGTGTGCACCCAAAATAACCAAAATTGGCATTTTATAATATTTCGCTTCCTGAGGGGGCGGTCCAGAATGTCGAATTGTTTAAAAATCCATATTCACTAAAACTGATGTGGTCAGGGCGTTGACAGTGTGCACCCAAAATAACCAAAATTGGCATTTTATAATATTTCGCTTCCTGAGGGGGCGGTCCAGAATGTCGAATTGTTTAAAAATCCATATTCACTAAAACTGATGTGGTCAGGGCGTTGACAGTGTGCACCCAAAATAACCAAAATTGGCATTTTATAATATTTCGCTTCCTGAGGGGGCGGTCCAGAATGTCGAATTGTTTAAAAATCCATATTCACTAAAACTGATGTGGTCAGGGCGTTAACAGTGTGCACCCAAAATAACCAAAATTGGTATTTTATTATATTTTGCATCCTGAAAAAAAAATTTTTTTTTTTGAACTGAAGAGCTGGTTACTCAGTGAGTAACTTGGAGTAACCACGATGACACCACTGCCCGAGGGGGCGGTCCAGAATGTCAAATTGTCTAAAAATCCATATTCACTAAAACTGATGTGGTCAGGGCGTTGACAGTGTGCACCCAAAATAACCAAAATTGGCATTTTATAATATTTCGCTTCCTGAGGGGGCGGTCCAGAATGTCGAATTGTTTAAAAATCCATATTCACTAAAACTGATGTGGTCAGGGCGTTGACAGTGTGCACCCAAAATAACCAAAATTGGCATTTTATAATATTTCGCTTCCTGAGGGGGCGGTCCAGAATGTCGAATTGTTTAAAAATCCATATTCACTAAAACTGATGTGGTCAGGGCGTTGACAGTGTGCACCCAAAATAACCAAAATTGGCATTTTATAATATTTCGCTTCCTGAGGGGGTGGTCCAGAATGTCGAATTGTTTAAAAATCCATATTCACTAAAACTGATGTGGTCAGGGCGTTGACAGTGTGCACCCAAAATAACCAAAATTGGCATTTTATAATATTTCGCTTCCTGAGGGGGCGGTCCAGAATGTCGAATTGTTTAAAAATCCATATTCACTAAAACTGATGTGGTCAGGGCGTTGACAGTGTGCACCCAAAATAACCAAAATTGGCATTTTATAATATTTCGCTTCCTGAGGGGGTGGTCCAGAATGTCGAATTGTTTAAAAATCCATATTCACTAAAACTGATGTGGTCAGGGCGTTGACAGTGTGCACCCAAAATAACCAAAATTGGCATTTTATAATATTTCGCTTCCTGAGGGGGCGGTCCAGAATGTCGAATTGTTTAAAAATCCATATTCACTAAAACTGATGTGGTCAGGGCGTTAACAGTGTGCACCCAAAATAACCAAAATTGGTATTTTATTATATTTTGCATCCTGAAAAAAAAATTTTTTTTTTGAACTGAAGAGCTGGTTACTCAGTGAGTAACTTGGAGTAACCACGATGACACCACTGCCCGAGGGGGCGGTCCAGAATGTCAAATTGTCTAAAAATCCATATTCACTAAAACTGATGTGGTCAGGGCGTTAACAGTGTGCACCCAAAATAACCAAAATTGGCATTTTATAATATTTCGCTTCCTGAGGGGGCGGTCCAGAATGTCGAATTGTTTAAAAATCCATATTCACTAAAACTGATGTGGTCAGGGCGTTGACAGTGTGCACCCAAAATAACCAAAATTGGCATTTTATAATATTTCGCTTCCTGAGGGGGCGGTCCAGAATGTCGAATTGTTTAAAAATCCATATTCACTAAAACTGATGTGGTCAGGGCGTTGACAGTGTGCACCCAAAATAACCAAAATTGGCATTTTATAATATTTCGCTTCCTGAGGGGGTGGTCCAGAATGTCGAATTGTTTAAAAATCCATATTCACTAAAACTGATGTGGTCAGGGCGTTGACAGTGTGCACCCAAAATAACCAAAATTGGTATTTTATTATATTTTGCATCCTGAAAAAAAAATTTTTTTTTTTGAACTGAAGAGCTGGTTACTCAGTGAGTAACTTGGAGTAACCACGATGACACCACTGCCCGAGGGGGCGGTCCAGAATGTCAAATTGTCTAAAAATCCATATTCACTAAAACTGATGTGGTCAGGGCGTTAACAGTGTGCACCCAAAATAACCAAAATTGGCATTTTATAATATTTCGCTTCCTGAGGGGGCGGTCCAGAATGTCGAATTGTTTAAAAATCCATATTCACTAAAACTGATGTGGTCAGGGCGTTGACAGTGTGCACCCAAAATAACCAAAATTGGCATTTTATAATATTTCGCTTCCTGAGGGGGCGGTCCAGAATGTCGAATTGTTTAAAAATCCATATTCACTAAAACTGATGTGGTCAGGGCGTTGACAGTGTGCACCCAAAATAACCAAAATTGGCATTTTATAATATTTCGCTTCCTGAGGGGGCGGTCCAGAATGTCGAATTGTTTAAAAATCCATATTCACTAAAACTGATGTGGTCAGGGCGTTGACAGTGTGCACCCAAAATAACCAAAATTGGCATTTTATAATATTTCGCTTCCTGAGGGGGCGGTCCAGAATGTCGAATTGTTTAAAAATCCATATTCACTAAAACTGATGTGGTCAGGGCGTTAACAGTGTGCACCCAAAATAACCAAAATTGGCATTTTATAATATTTCGCTTCCTGAGGGGGCGGTCCAGAATGTCGAATTGTTTAAAAATCCATATTCACTAAAACTGATGTGGTCAGGGCGTTGACAGTGTGCACCCAAAATAACCAAAATTGGCATTTTATAATATTTCGCTTCCTGAGGGGGCGGTCCAGAATGTCGAATTGTTTAAAAATCCATATTCACTAAAACTGATGTGGTCAGGGCGTTAACAGTGTGCACCCAAAATAACCAAAATTGGTATTTTATTATATTTTGCATCCTGAAAAAAAAATTTTTTTTTTTGAACTGAAGAGCTGGTTACTCAGTGAGTAACTTGGAGTAACCACGATGACACCACTGCCCGAGGGGGCGGTCCAGAATGTCAAATTGTCTAAAAATCCATATTCACTAAAACTGATGTGGTCAGGGCGTTAACAGTGTGCACCCAAAATAACCAAAATTGGCATTTTATAATATTTCGCTTCCTGAGGGGGCGGTCCAGAATGTCGAATTGTTTAAAAATCCATATTCACTAAAACTGATGTGGTCAGGGCGTTGACAGTGTGCACCCAAAATAACCAAAATTGGCATTTTATAATATTTCGCTTCCTGAGGGGGCGGTCCAGAATGTCGAATTGTTTAAAAATCCATATTCACTAAAACTGATGTGGTCAGGGCGTTGACAGTGTGCACCCAAAATAACCAAAATTGGCATTTTATAATATTTCGCTTCCTGAGGGGGCGGTCCAGAATGTCGAATTGTTTAAAAATCCATATTCACTAAAACTGATGTGGTCAGGGCGTTGACAGTGTGCACCCAAAATAACCAAAATTGGCATTTTATAATATTTCGCTTCCTGAGGGGGTGGTCCAGAATGTCGAATTGTTTAAAAATCCATATTCACTAAAACTGATGTGGTCAGGGCGTTGACAGTGTGCACCCAAAATAACCAAAATTGGCATTTTATAATATTTCGCTTCCTGAGGGGGCGGTCCAGAATGTCGAATTGTTTAAAAATCCATATTCACTAAAACTGATGTGGTCAGGGCGTTGACAGTGTGCACCCAAAATAACCAAAATTGGCATTTTATAATATTTCGCTTCCTGAGGGGGTGGTCCAGAATGTCGAATTGTTTAAAAATCCATATTCACTAAAACTGATGTGGTCAGGGCGTTGACAGTGTGCACCCAAAATAACCAAAATTGGCATTTTATAATATTTCGCTTCCTGAGGGGGCGGTCCAGAATGTCGAATTGTTTAAAAATCCATATTCACTAAAACTGATGTGGTCAGGGCGTTAACAGTGTGCACCCAAAATAACCAAAATTGGTATTTTATTATATTTTGCATCCTGAAAAAAAAATTTTTTTTTTTGAACTGAAGAGCTGGTTACTCAGTGAGTAACTTGGAGTAACCACGATGACACCACTGCCCGAGGGGGCGGTCCAGAATGTCAAATTGTCTAAAAATCCATATTCACTAAAACTGATGTGGTCAGGGCGTTAACAGTGTGCACCCAAAATAACCAAAATTGGCATTTTATAATATTTCGCTTCCTGAGGGGGCGGTCCAGAATGTCGAATTGTTTAAAAATCCATATTCACTAAAACTGATGTGGTCAGGGCGTTGACAGTGTGCACCCAAAATAACCAAAATTGGCATTTTATAATATTTCGCTTCCTGAGGGGGCGGTCCAGAATGTCGAATTGTTTAAAAATCCATATTCACTAAAACTGATGTGGTCAGGGCGTTGACAGTGTGCACCCAAAATAACCAAAATTGGCATTTTATAATATTTCGCTTCCTGAGGGGGTGGTCCAGAATGTCGAATTGTTTAAAAATCCATATTCACTAAAACTGATGTGGTCAGGGCGTTGACAGTGTGCACCCAAAATAACCAAAATTGGCATTTTATAATATTTCGCTTCCTGAGGGGGCGGTCCAGAATGTCGAATTGTTTAAAAATCCATATTCACTAAAACTGATGTGGTCAGGGCGTTAACAGTGTGCACCCAAAATAACCAAAATTGGTATTTTATTATATTTTGCATCCTGAAAAAAAAATTTTTTTTTTTGAACTGAAGAGCTGGTTACTCAGTGAGTAACTTGGAGTAACCACGATGACACCACTGCCCGAGGGGGCGGTCCAGAATGTCAAATTGTCTAAAAATCCATATTCACTAAAACTGATGTGGTCAGGGCGTTAACAGTGTGCACCCAAAATAACCAAAATTGGCATTTTATAATATTTCGCTTCCTGAGGGGGCGGTCCAGAATGTCGAATTGTTTAAAAATCCATATTCACTAAAACTGATGTGGTCAGGGCGTTGACAGTGTGCACCCAAAATAACCAAAATTGGCATTTTATAATATTTCGCTTCCTGAGGGGGCGGTCCAGAATGTCGAATTGTTTAAAAATCCATATTCACTAAAACTGATGTGGTCAGGGCGTTGACAGTGTGCACCCAAAATAACCAAAATTGGCATTTTATAATATTTCGCTTCCTGAGGGGGCGGTCCAGAATGTCGAATTGTTTAAAAATCCATATTCACTAAAACTGATGTGGTCAGGGCGTTGACAGTGTGCACCCAAAATAACCAAAATTGGCATTTTATAATATTTCGCTTCCTGAGGGGGCGGTCCAGAATGTCGAATTGTTTAAAAATCCATATTCACTAAAACTGATGTGGTCAGGGCGTTGACAGTGTGCACCCAAAATAACCAAAATTGGCATTTTATAATATTTCGCTTCCTGAGGGGGTGGTCCAGAATGTCGAATTGTTTAAAAATCCATATTCACTAAAACTGATGTGGTCAGGGCGTTGACAGTGTGCACCCAAAATAACCAAAATTGGCATTTTATAATATTTCGCTTCCTGAGGGGGCGGTCCAGAATGTCGAATTGTTTAAAAATCCATATTCACTAAAACTGATGTGGTCAGGGCGTTGACAGTGTGCACCCAAAATAACCAAAATTGGCATTTTATAATATTTCGCTTCCTGAGGGGGCGGTCCAGAATGTCGAATTGTTTAAAAATCCATATTCACTAAAACTGATGTGGTCAGGGCGTTGACAGTGTGCACCCAAAATAACCAAAATTGGCATTTTATAATATTTCGCTTCCTGAGGGGGCGGTCCAGAATGTCAAATTGTCTAAAAATCCATATTCACTAAAACTGATGTGGTCAGGGCGTTGACAGTGTGCACCCAAAATAACCAAAATTGGCATTTTATAATATTTCGCTTCCTGAGGGGGCGGTCCAGAATGTCGAATTGTTTAAAAATCCATATTCACTAAAACTGATGTGGTCAGGGCGTTGACAGTGTGCACCCAAAATAACCAAAATTGGCATTTTATAATATTTCGCTTCCTGAGGGGGTGGTCCAGAATGTCGAATTGTTTAAAAATCCATATTCACTAAAACTGATGTGGTCAGGGCGTTGACAGTGTGCACCCAAAATAACCAAAATTGGCATTTTATAATATTTCGCTTCCTGAGGGGGCGGTCCAGAATGTCGAATTGTTTAAAAATCCATATTCACTAAAACTGATGTGGTCAGGGCGTTGACAGTGTGCACCCAAAATAACCAAAATTGGCATTTTATAATATTTCGCTTCCTGAGGGGGCGGTCCAGAATGTCAAATTGTCTAAAAATCCATATTCACTAAAACTGATGTGGTCAGGGCGTTGACAGTGTGCACCCAAAATAACCAAAATTGGCATTTTATAATATTTCGCTTCCTGAGGGGGTGGTCCAGAATGTCGAATTGTTTAAAAATCCATATTCACTAAAACTGATGTGGTCAGGGCGTTGACAGTGTGCACCCAAAATAACCAAAATTGGCATTTTATAATATTTCGCTTCCTGAGGGGGTGGTCCAGAATGTCGAATTGTTTAAAAATCCATATTCACTAAAACTGATGTGGTCAGGGCGTTGACAGTGTGCACCCAAAATAACCAAAATTGGCATTTTATAATATTTCGCTTCCTGAGGGGGCGGTCCAGAATGTCGAATTGTTTAAAAATCCATATTCACTAAAACTGATGTGGTCAGGGCGTTGACAGTGTGCACCCAAAATAACCAAAATTGGCATTTTATAATATTTCGCTTCCTGAGGGGGTGGTCCAGAATGTCGAATTGTTTAAAAATCCATATTCACTAAAACTGATGTGGTCAGGGCGTTGACAGTGTGCACCCAAAATAACCAAAATTGGCATTTTATAATATTTCGCTTCCTGAGGGGGCGGTCCAGAATGTCGAATTGTTTAAAAATCCATATTCACTAAAACTGATGTGGTCAGGGCGTTGACAGTGTGCACCCAAAATAACCAAAATTGGCATTTTATAATATTTCGCTTCCTGAGGGGGCGGTCCAGAATGTCGAATTGTTTAAAAATCCATATTCACTAAAACTGATGTGGTCAGGGCGTTAACAGTGTGCACCCAAAATAACCAAAATTGGTATTTTATTATATTTTGCATCCTGAAAAAAAAATTTTTTTTTTTGAACTGAAGAGCTGGTTACTCAGTGAGTAACTTGGAGTAACCACGATGACACCACTGCCCGAGGGGGCGGTCCAGAATGTCAAATTGTCTAAAAATCCATATTCACTAAAACTGATGTGGTCAGGGCGTTGACAGTGTGCACCCAAAATAACCAAAATTGGCATTTTATAATATTTCGCTTCCTGAGGGGGCGGTCCAGAATGTCGAATTGTTTAAAAATCCATATTCACTAAAACTGATGTGGTCAGGGCGTTGACAGTGTGCACCCAAAATAACCAAAATTGGCATTTTATAATATTTCGCTTCCTGAGGGGGCGGTCCAGAATGTCGAATTGTTTAAAAATCCATATTCACTAAAACTGATGTGGTCAGGGCGTTGACAGTGTGCACCCAAAATAACCAAAATTGGCATTTTATAATATTTCGCTTCCTGAGGGGGCGGTCCAGAATGTCGAATTGTTTAAAAATCCATATTCACTAAAACTGATGTGGTCAGGGCGTTAACAGTGTGCACCCAAAATAACCAAAATTGGTATTTTATTATATTTTGCATCCTGAAAAAAAAATTTTTTTTTTTGAACTGAAGAGCTGGTTACTCAGTGAGTAACTTGGAGTAACCACGATGACACCACTGCCCGAGGGGGCGGTCCAGAATGTCAAATTGTCTAAAAATCCATATTCACTAAAACTGATGTGGTCAGGGCGTTGACAGTGTGCACCCAAAATAACCAAAATTGGCATTTTATAATATTTCGCTTCCTGAGGGGGCGGTCCAGAATGTCGAATTGTTTAAAAATCCATATTCACTAAAACTGATGTGGTCAGGGCGTTGACAGTGTGCACCCAAAATAACCAAAATTGGCATTTTATAATATTTCGCTTCCTGAGGGGGCGGTCCAGAATGTCGAATTGTTTAAAAATCCATATTCACTAAAACTGATGTGGTCAGGGCGTTGACAGTGTGCACCCAAAATAACCAAAATTGGCATTTTATAATATTTCGCTTCCTGAGGGGGCGGTCCAGAATGTCGAATTGTTTAAAAATCCATATTCACTAAAACTGATGTGGTCAGGGCGTTGACAGTGTGCACCCAAAATAACCAAAATTGGCATTTTATAATATTTCGCTTCCTGAGGGGGTGGTCCAGAATGTCGAATTGTTTAAAAATCCATATTCACTAAAACTGATGTGGTCAGGGCGTTGACAGTGTGCACCCAAAATAACCAAAATTGGCATTTTATAATATTTCGCTTCCTGAGGGGGTGGTCCAGAATGTCAAATTGTCTAAAAATCCATATTCACTAAAACTGATGTGGTCAGGGCGTTGACAGTGTGCACCCAAAATAACCAAAATTGGCATTTTATAATATTTCGCTTCCTGAGGGGGCGGTCCAGAATGTCGAATTGTTTAAAAATCCATATTCACTAAAACTGATGTGGTCAGGGCGTTGACAGTGTGCACCCAAAATAACCAAAATTGGCATTTTATAATATTTCGCTTCCTGAGGGGGCGGTCCAGAATGTCGAATTGTTTAAAAATCCATATTCACTAAAACTGATGTGGTCAGGGCGTTGACAGTGTGCACCCAAAATAACCAAAATTGGCATTTTATAATATTTCGCTTCCTGAGGGGGTGGTCCAGAATGTCAAATTGTCTAAAAATCCATATTCACTAAAACTGATGTGGTCAGGGCGTTGACAGTGTGCACCCAAAATAACCAAAATTGGCATTTTATAATATTTCGCTTCCTGAGGGGGCGGTCCAGAATGTCGAATTGTTTAAAAATCCATATTCACTAAAACTGATGTGGTCAGGGCGTTGACAGTGTGCACCCAAAATAACCAAAATTGGCATTTTATAATATTTCGCTTCCTGAGGGGGCGGTCCAGAATGTCGAATTGTTTAAAAATCCATATTCACTAAAACTGATGTGGTCAGGGCGTTGACAGTGTGCACCCAAAATAACCAAAATTGGCATTTTATAATATTTCGCTTCCTGAGGGGGCGGTCCAGAATGTCGAATTGTTTAAAAATCCATATTCACTAAAACTGATGTGGTCAGGGCGTTGACAGTGTGCACCCAAAATAACCAAAATTGGCATTTTATAATATTTCGCTTCCTGAGGGGGTGGTCCAGAATGTCGAATTGTTTAAAAATCCATATTCACTAAAACTGATGTGGTCAGGGCGTTGACAGTGTGCACCCAAAATAACCAAAATTGGCATTTTATAATATTTCGCTTCCTGAGGGGGTGGTCCAGAATGTCAAATTGTCTAAAAATCCATATTCACTAAAACTGATGTGGTCAGGGCGTTGACAGTGTGCACCCAAAATAACCAAAATTGGCATTTTATAATATTTCGCTTCCTGAGGGGGCGGTCCAGAATGTCGAATTGTTTAAAAATCCATATTCACTAAAACTGATGTGGTCAGGGCGTTGACAGTGTGCACCCAAAATAACCAAAATTGGCATTTTATAATATTTCGCTTCCTGAGGGGGCGGTCCAGAATGTCGAATTGTTTAAAAATCCATATTCACTAAAACTGATGTGGTCAGGGCGTTGACAGTGTGCACCCAAAATAACCAAAATTGGCATTTTATAATATTTCGCTTCCTGAGGGGGCGGTCCAGAATGTCAAATTGTCTAAAAATCCATATTCACTAAAACTGATGTGGTCAGGGCGTTGACAGTGTGCACCCAAAATAACCAAAATTGGCATTTTATAATATTTCGCTTCCTGAGGGGGCGGTCCAGAATGTCGAATTGTTTAAAAATCCATATTCACTAAAACTGATGTGGTCAGGGCGTTGACAGTGTGCACCCAAAATAACCAAAATTGGCATTTTATAATATTTCGCTTCCTGAGGGGGCGGTCCAGAATGTCGAATTGTTTAAAAATCCATATTCACTAAAACTGATGTGGTCAGGGCGTTGACAGTGTGCACCCAAAATAACCAAAATTGGCATTTTATAATATTTCGCTTCCTGAGGGGGTGGTCCAGAATGTCGAATTGTTTAAAAATCCATATTCACTAAAACTGATGTGGTCAGGGCGTTGACAGTGTGCACCCAAAATAACCAAAATTGGCATTTTATAATATTTCGCTTCCTGAGGGGGCGGTCCAGAATGTCGAATTGTTTAAAAATCCATATTCACTAAAACTGATGTGGTCAGGGCGTTGACAGTGTGCACCCAAAATAACCAAAATTGGCATTTTATAATATTTCGCTTCCTGAGGGGGTGGTCCAGAATGTCGAATTGTTTAAAAATCCATATTCACTAAAACTGATGTGGTCAGGGCGTTGACAGTGTGCACCCAAAATAACCAAAATTGGCATTTTATAATATTTCGCTTCCTGAGGGGGCGGTCCAGAATGTCGAATTGTTTAAAAATCCATATTCACTAAAACTGATGTGGTCAGGGCGTTAACAGTGTGCACCCAAAATAACCAAAATTGGTATTTTATTATATTTTGCATCCTGAAAAAAAAATTTTTTTTTTTGAACTGAAGAGCTGGTTACTCAGTGAGTAACTTGGAGTAACCACGATGACACCACTGCCCGAGGGGGCGGTCCAGAATGTCAAATTGTCTAAAAATCCATATTCACTAAAACTGATGTGGTCAGGGCGTTAACAGTGTGCACCCAAAATAACCAAAATTGGCATTTTATAATATTTCGCTTCCTGAGGGGGCGGTCCAGAATGTCGAATTGTTTAAAAATCCATATTCACTAAAACTGATGTGGTCAGGGCGTTGACAGTGTGCACCCAAAATAACCAAAATTGGCATTTTATAATATTTCGCTTCCTGAGGGGGCGGTCCAGAATGTCGAATTGTTTAAAAATCCATATTCACTAAAACTGATGTGGTCAGGGCGTTGACAGTGTGCACCCAAAATAACCAAAATTGGCATTTTATAATATTTCGCTTCCTGAGGGGGCGGTCCAGAATGTCGAATTGTTTAAAAATCCATATTCACTAAAACTGATGTGGTCAGGGCGTTGACAGTGTGCACCCAAAATAACCAAAATTGGCATTTTATAATATTTCGCTTCCTGAGGGGGCGGTCCAGAATGTCGAATTGTTTAAAAATCCATATTCACTAAAACTGATGTGGTCAGGGCGTTGACAGTGTGCACCCAAAATAACCAAAATTGGCATTTTATAATATTTCGCTTCCTGAGGGGGCGGTCCAGAATGTCAAATTGTCTAAAAATCCATATTCACTAAAACTGATGTGGTCAGGGCGTTGACAGTGTGCACCCAAAATAACCAAAATTGGCATTTTATAATATTTCGCTTCCTGAGGGGGTGGTCCAGAATGTCGAATTGTTTAAAAATCCATATTCACTAAAACTGATGTGGTCAGGGCGTTGACAGTGTGCACCCAAAATAACCAAAATTGGCATTTTATAATATTTCGCTTCCTGAGGGGGCGGTCCAGAATGTCGAATTGTTTAAAAATCCATATTCACTAAAACTGATGTGGTCAGGGCGTTAACAGTGTGCACCCAAAATAACCAAAATTGGTATTTTATTATATTTTGCATCCTGAAAAAAAAATTTTTTTTTTTGAACTGAAGAGCTGGTTACTCAGTGAGTAACTTGGAGTAACCACGATGACACCACTGCCCGAGGGGGCGGTCCAGAATGTCAAATTGTCTAAAAATCCATATTCACTAAAACTGATGTGGTCAGGGCGTTAACAGTGTGCACCCAAAATAACCAAAATTGGCATTTTATAATATTTCGCTTCCTGAGGGGGCGGTCCAGAATGTCGAATTGTTTAAAAATCCATATTCACTAAAACTGATGTGGTCAGGGCGTTGACAGTGTGCACCCAAAATAACCAAAATTGGCATTTTATAATATTTCGCTTCCTGAGGGGGCGGTCCAGAATGTCGAATTGTTTAAAAATCCATATTCACTAAAACTGATGTGGTCAGGGCGTTGACAGTGTGCACCCAAAATAACCAAAATTGGCATTTTATAATATTTCGCTTCCTGAGGGGGCGGTCCAGAATGTCGAATTGTTTAAAAATCCATATTCACTAAAACTGATGTGGTCAGGGCGTTGACAGTGTGCACCCAAAATAACCAAAATTGGCATTTTATAATATTTCGCTTCCTGAGGGGGTGGTCCAGAATGTCGAATTGTTTAAAAATCCATATTCACTAAAACTGATGTGGTCAGGGCGTTGACAGTGTGCACCCAAAATAACCAAAATTGGCATTTTATAATATTTCGCTTCCTGAGGGGGCGGTCCAGAATGTCGAATTGTTTAAAAATCCATATTCACTAAAACTGATGTGGTCAGGGCGTTAACAGTGTGCACCCAAAATAACCAAAATTGGTATTTTATTATATTTTGCATCCTGAAAAAAAAATTTTTTTTTTTGAACTGAAGAGCTGGTTACTCAGTGAGTAACTTGGAGTAACCACGATGACACCACTGCCCGAGGGGGCGGTCCAGAATGTCAAATTGTCTAAAAATCCATATTCACTAAAACTGATGTGGTCAGGGCGTTGACAGTGTGCACCCAAAATAACCAAAATTGGCATTTTATAATATTTCGCTTCCTGAGGGGGTGGTCCAGAATGTCGAATTGTTTAAAAATCCATATTCACTAAAACTGATGTGGTCAGGGCGTTGACAGTGTGCACCCAAAATAACCAAAATTGGCATTTTATAATATTTCGCTTCCTGAGGGGGCGGTCCAGAATGTCGAATTGTTTAAAAATCCATATTCACTAAAACTGATGTGGTCAGGGCGTTAACAGTGTGCACCCAAAATAACCAAAATTGGTATTTTATTATATTTTGCATCCTGAAAAAAAAATTTTTTTTTTTGAACTGAAGAGCTGGTTACTCAGTGAGTAACTTGGAGTAACCACGATGACACCACTGCCCGAGGGGGCGGTCCAGAATGTCAAATTGTCTAAAAATCCATATTCACTAAAACTGATGTGGTCAGGGCGTTAACAGTGTGCACCCAAAATAACCAAAATTGGCATTTTATAATATTTCGCTTCCTGAGGGGGCGGTCCAGAATGTCGAATTGTTTAAAAATCCATATTCACTAAAACTGATGTGGTCAGGGCGTTGACAGTGTGCACCCAAAATAACCAAAATTGGCATTTTATAATATTTCGCTTCCTGAGGGGGCGGTCCAGAATGTCAAATTGTCTAAAAATCCATATTCACTAAAACTGATGTGGTCAGGGCGTTGACAGTGTGCACCCAAAATAACCAAAATTGGCATTTTATAATATTTCGCTTCCTGAGGGGGCGGTCCAGAATGTCGAATTGTTTAAAAATCCATATTCACTAAAACTGATGTGGTCAGGGCGTTGACAGTGTGCACCCAAAATAACCAAAATTGGCATTTTATAATATTTCGCTTCCTGAGGGGGCGGTCCAGAATGTCGAATTGTTTAAAAATCCATATTCACTAAAACTGATGTGGTCAGGGCGTTGACAGTGTGCACCCAAAATAACCAAAATTGGCATTTTATAATATTTCGCTTCCTGAGGGGGTGGTCCAGAATGTCGAATTGTTTAAAAATCCATATTCACTAAAACTGATGTGGTCAGGGCGTTGACAGTGTGCACCCAAAATAACCAAAATTGGCATTTTATAATATTTCGCTTCCTGAGGGGGTGGTCCAGAATGTCGAATTGTTTAAAAATCCATATTCACTAAAACTGATGTGGTCAGGGCGTTGACAGTGTGCACCCAAAATAACCAAAATTGGCATTTTATAATATTTCGCTTCCTGAGGGGGCGGTCCAGAATGTCGAATTGTTTAAAAATCCATATTCACTAAAACTGATGTGGTCAGGGCGTTAACAGTGTGCACCCAAAATAACCAAAATTGGTATTTTATTATATTTTGCATCCTGAAAAAAAAATTTTTTTTTTTGAACTGAAGAGCTGGTTACTCAGTGAGTAACTTGGAGTAACCACGATGACACCACTGCCCGAGGGGGCGGTCCAGAATGTCAAATTGTCTAAAAATCCATATTCACTAAAACTGATGTGGTCAGGGCGTTAACAGTGTGCACCCAAAATAACCAAAATTGGCATTTTATAATATTTCGCTTCCTGAGGGGGCGGTCCAGAATGTCGAATTGTTTAAAAATCCATATTCACTAAAACTGATGTGGTCAGGGCGTTGACAGTGTGCACCCAAAATAACCAAAATTGGCATTTTATAATATTTCGCTTCCTGAGGGGGCGGTCCAGAATGTCGAATTGTTTAAAAATCCATATTCACTAAAACTGATGTGGTCAGGGCGTTGACAGTGTGCACCCAAAATAACCAAAATTGGCATTTTATAATATTTCGCTTCCTGAGGGGGTGGTCCAGAATGTCGAATTGTTTAAAAATCCATATTCACTAAAACTGATGTGGTCAGGGCGTTGACAGTGTGCACCCAAAATAACCAAAATTGGCATTTTATAATATTTCGCTTCCTGAGGGGGTGGTCCAGAATGTCGAATTGTTTAAAAATCCATATTCACTAAAACTGATGTGGTCAGGGCGTTGACAGTGTGCACCCAAAATAACCAAAATTGGCATTTTATAATATTTCGCTTCCTGAGGGGGCGGTCCAGAATGTCGAATTGTTTAAAAATCCATATTCACTAAAACTGATGTGGTCAGGGCGTTAACAGTGTGCACCCAAAATAACCAAAATTGGTATTTTATTATATTTTGCATCCTGAAAAAAAAATTTTTTTTTTTGAACTGAAGAGCTGGTTACTCAGTGAGTAACTTGGAGTAACCACGATGACACCACTGCCCGAGGGGGCGGTCCAGAATGTCAAATTGTCTAAAAATCCATATTCACTAAAACTGATGTGGTCAGGGCGTTAACAGTGTGCACCCAAAATAACCAAAATTGGCATTTTATAATATTTCGCTTCCTGAGGGGGCGGTCCAGAATGTCGAATTGTTTAAAAATCCATATTCACTAAAACTGATGTGGTCAGGGCGTTGACAGTGTGCACCCAAAATAACCAAAATTGGCATTTTATAATATTTCGCTTCCTGAGGGGGCGGTCCAGAATGTCGAATTGTTTAAAAATCCATATTCACTAAAACTGATGTGGTCAGGGCGTTGACAGTGTGCACCCAAAATAACCAAAATTGGCATTTTATAATATTTCGCTTCCTGAGGGGGTGGTCCAGAATGTCGAATTGTTTAAAAATCCATATTCACTAAAACTGATGTGGTCAGGGCGTTGACAGTGTGCACCCAAAATAACCAAAATTGGCATTTTATAATATTTCGCTTCCTGAGGGGGCGGTCCAGAATGTCGAATTGTTTAAAAATCCATATTCACTAAAACTGATGTGGTCAGGGCGTTAACAGTGTGCACCCAAAATAACCAAAATTGGTATTTTATTATATTTTGCATCCTGAAAAAAAAATTTTTTTTTTTGAACTGAAGAGCTGGTTACTCAGTGAGTAACTTGGAGTAACCACGATGACACCACTGCCCGAGGGGGCGGTCCAGAATGTCAAATTGTCTAAAAATCCATATTCACTAAAACTGATGTGGTCAGGGCGTTGACAGTGTGCACCCAAAATAACCAAAATTGGCATTTTATAATATTTCGCTTCCTGAGGGGGCGGTCCAGAATGTCGAATTGTTTAAAAATCCATATTCACTAAAACTGATGTGGTCAGGGCGTTGACAGTGTGCACCCAAAATAACCAAAATTGGCATTTTATAATATTTCGCTTCCTGAGGGGGCGGTCCAGAATGTCGAATTGTTTAAAAATCCATATTCACTAAAACTGATGTGGTCAGGGCGTTGACAGTGTGCACCCAAAATAACCAAAATTGGCATTTTATAATATTTCGCTTCCTGAGGGGGTGGTCCAGAATGTCGAATTGTTTAAAAATCCATATTCACTAAAACTGATGTGGTCAGGGCGTTGACAGTGTGCACCCAAAATAACCAAAATTGGCATTTTATAATATTTCGCTTCCTGAGGGGGCGGTCCAGAATGTCGAATTGTTTAAAAATCCATATTCACTAAAACTGATGTGGTCAGGGCGTTGACAGTGTGCACCCAAAATAACCAAAATTGGCATTTTATAATATTTCGCTTCCTGAGGGGGTGGTCCAGAATGTCGAATTGTTTAAAAATCCATATTCACTAAAACTGATGTGGTCAGGGCGTTGACAGTGTGCACCCAAAATAACCAAAATTGGCATTTTATAATATTTCGCTTCCTGAGGGGGCGGTCCAGAATGTCGAATTGTTTAAAAATCCATATTCACTAAAACTGATGTGGTCAGGGCGTTAACAGTGTGCACCCAAAATAACCAAAATTGGTATTTTATTATATTTTGCATCCTGAAAAAAAAATTTTTTTTTTTGAACTGAAGAGCTGGTTACTCAGTGAGTAACTTGGAGTAACCACGATGACACCACTGCCCGAGGGGGCGGTCCAGAATGTCAAATTGTCTAAAAATCCATATTCACTAAAACTGATGTGGTCAGGGCGTTAACAGTGTGCACCCAAAATAACCAAAATTGGCATTTTATAATATTTCGCTTCCTGAGGGGGCGGTCCAGAATGTCGAATTGTTTAAAAATCCATATTCACTAAAACTGATGTGGTCAGGGCGTTGACAGTGTGCACCCAAAATAACCAAAATTGGCATTTTATAATATTTCGCTTCCTGAGGGGGCGGTCCAGAATGTCGAATTGTTTAAAAATCCATATTCACTAAAACTGATGTGGTCAGGGCGTTGACAGTGTGCACCCAAAATAACCAAAATTGGCATTTTATAATATTTCGCTTCCTGAGGGGGTGGTCCAGAATGTCGAATTGTTTAAAAATCCATATTCACTAAAACTGATGTGGTCAGGGCGTTGACAGTGTGCACCCAAAATAACCAAAATTGGCATTTTATAATATTTCGCTTCCTGAGGGGGCGGTCCAGAATGTCGAATTGTTTAAAAATCCATATTCACTAAAACTGATGTGGTCAGGGCGTTAACAGTGTGCACCCAAAATAACCAAAATTGGTATTTTATTATATTTTGCATCCTGAAAAAAAAATTTTTTTTTTTGAACTGAAGAGCTGGTTACTCAGTGAGTAACTTGGAGTAACCACGATGACACCACTGCCCGAGGGGGCGGTCCAGAATGTCAAATTGTCTAAAAATCCATATTCACTAAAACTGATGTGGTCAGGGCGTTGACAGTGTGCACCCAAAATAACCAAAATTGGCATTTTATAATATTTCGCTTCCTGAGGGGGCGGTCCAGAATGTCGAATTGTTTAAAAATCCATATTCACTAAAACTGATGTGGTCAGGGCGTTGACAGTGTGCACCCAAAATAACCAAAATTGGCATTTTATAATATTTCGCTTCCTGAGGGGGCGGTCCAGAATGTCGAATTGTTTAAAAATCCATATTCACTAAAACTGATGTGGTCAGGGCGTTGACAGTGTGCACCCAAAATAACCAAAATTGGCATTTTATAATATTTCGCTTCCTGAGGGGGTGGTCCAGAATGTCGAATTGTTCAAAAATCCATATTCACTAAAACTGATGTGGTCAGGGCGTTGACAGTGTGCACCCAAAATAACCAAAATTGGCATTTTATAATATTTCGCTTCCTGAGGGGGCGGTCCAGAATGTCGAATTGTTTAAAAATCCATATTCACTAAAACTGATGTGGTCAGGGCGTTGACAGTGTGCACCCAAAATAACCAAAATTGGCATTTTATAATATTTCGCTTCCTGAGGGGGTGGTCCAGAATGTCGAATTGTTTAAAAATCCATATTCACTAAAACTGATGTGGTCAGGGCGTTGACAGTGTGCACCCAAAATAACCAAAATTGGCATTTTATAATATTTCGCTTCCTGAGGGGGCGGTCCAGAATGTCGAATTGTTTAAAAATCCATATTCACTAAAACTGATGTGGTCAGGGCGTTAACAGTGTGCACCCAAAATAACCAAAATTGGTATTTTATTATATTTTGCATCCTGAAAAAAAAATTTTTTTTTTTGAACTGAAGAGCTGGTTACTCAGTGAGTAACTTGGAGTAACCACGATGACACCACTGCCCGAGGGGGCGGTCCAGAATGTCAAATTGTCTAAAAATCCATATTCACTAAAACTGATGTGGTCAGGGCGTTGACAGTGTGCACCCAAAATAACCAAAATTGGCATTTTATAATATTTCGCTTCCTGAGGGGGCGGTCCAGAATGTCGAATTGTTTAAAAATCCATATTCACTAAAACTGATGTGGTCAGGGCGTTGACAGTGTGCACCCAAAATAACCAAAATTGGCATTTTATAATATTTCGCTTCCTGAGGGGGCGGTCCAGAATGTCGAATTGTTTAAAAATCCATATTCACTAAAACTGATGTGGTCAGGGCGTTGACAGTGTGCACCCAAAATAACCAAAATTGGCATTTTATAATATTTCGCTTCCTGAGGGGGTGGTCCAGAATGTCGAATTGTTCAAAAATCCATATTCACTAAAACTGATGTGGTCAGGGCGTTGACAGTGTGCACCCAAAATAACCAAAATTGGCATTTTATAATATTTCGCTTCCTGAGGGGGCGGTCCAGAATGTCGAATTGTTTAAAAATCCATATTCACTAAAACTGATGTGGTCAGGGCGTTGACAGTGTGCACCCAAAATAACCAAAATTGGCATTTTATAATATTTCGCTTCCTGAGGGGGTGGTCCAGAATGTCGAATTGTTTAAAAATCCATATTCACTAAAACTGATGTGGTCAGGGCGTTGACAGTGTGCACCCAAAATAACCAAAATTGGCATTTTATAATATTTCGCTTCCTGAGGGGGCGGTCCAGAATGTCGAATTGTTTAAAAATCCATATTCACTAAAACTGATGTGGTCAGGGCGTTAACAGTGTGCACCCAAAATAACCAAAATTGGTATTTTATTATATTTTGCATCCTGAAAAAAAAATTTTTTTTTTTGAACTGAAGAGCTGGTTACTCAGTGAGTAACTTGGAGTAACCACGATGACACCACTGCCCGAGGGGGCGGTCCAGAATGTCAAATTGTCTAAAAATCCATATTCACTAAAACTGATGTGGTCAGGGCGTTAACAGTGTGCACCCAAAATAACCAAAATTGGCATTTTATAATATTTCGCTTCCTGAGGGGGCGGTCCAGAATGTCGAATTGTTTAAAAATCCATATTCACTAAAACTGATGTGGTCAGGGCGTTGACAGTGTGCACCCAAAATAACCAAAATTGGCATTTTATAATATTTCGCTTCCTGAGGGGGCGGTCCAGAATGTCGAATTGTTTAAAAATCCATATTCACTAAAACTGATGTGGTCAGGGCGTTGACAGTGTGCACCCAAAATAACCAAAATTGGCATTTTATAATATTTCGCTTCCTGAGGGGGCGGTCCAGAATGTCGAATTGTTTAAAAATCCATATTCACTAAAACTGATGTGGTCAGGGCGTTGACAGTGTGCACCCAAAATAACCAAAATTGGCATTTTATAATATTTCGCTTCCTGAGGGGGCGGTCCAGAATGTCGAATTGTTTAAAAATCCATATTCACTAAAACTGATGTGGTCAGGGCGTTGACAGTGTGCACCCAAAATAACCAAAATTGGCATTTTATAATATTTCGCTTCCTGAGGGGGCGGTCCAGAATGTCGAATTGTTTAAAAATCCATATTCACTAAAACTGATGTGGTCAGGGCGTTAACAGTGTGCACCCAAAATAACCAAAATTGGTATTTTATTATATTTTGCATCCTGAAAAAAAAATTTTTTTTTTTGAACTGAAGAGCTGGTTACTCAGTGAGTAACTTGGAGTAACCACGATGACACCACTGCCCGAGGGGGCGGTCCAGAATGTCAAATTGTCTAAAAATCCATATTCACTAAAACTGATGTGGTCAGGGCGTTGACAGTGTGCACCCAAAATAACCAAAATTGGCATTTTATAATATTTCGCTTCCTGAGGGGGCGGTCCAGAATGTCGAATTGTTTAAAAATCCATATTCACTAAAACTGATGTGGTCAGGGCGTTGACAGTGTGCACCCAAAATAACCAAAATTGGCATTTTATAATATTTCGCTTCCTGAGGGGGCGGTCCAGAATGTCGAATTGTTTAAAAATCCATATTCACTAAAACTGATGTGGTCAGGGCGTTGACAGTGTGCACCCAAAATAACCAAAATTGGCATTTTATAATATTTCGCTTCCTGAGGGGGTGGTCCAGAATGTCGAATTGTTTAAAAATCCATATTCACTAAAACTGATGTGGTCAGGGCGTTGACAGTGTGCACCCAAAATAACCAAAATTGGCATTTTATAATATTTCGCTTCCTGAGGGGGCGGTCCAGAATGTCGAATTGTTTAAAAATCCATATTCACTAAAACTGATGTGGTCAGGGCGTTGACAGTGTGCACCCAAAATAACCAAAATTGGCATTTTATAATATTTCGCTTCCTGAGGGGGTGGTCCAGAATGTCGAATTGTTTAAAAATCCATATTCACTAAAACTGATGTGGTCAGGGCGTTGACAGTGTGCACCCAAAATAACCAAAATTGGCATTTTATAATATTTCGCTTCCTGAGGGGGCGGTCCAGAATGTCGAATTGTTTAAAAATCCATATTCACTAAAACTGATGTGGTCAGGGCGTTAACAGTGTGCACCCAAAATAACCAAAATTGGTATTTTATTATATTTTGCATCCTGAAAAAAAAATTTTTTTTTTTGAACTGAAGAGCTGGTTACTCAGTGAGTAACTTGGAGTAACCACGATGACACCACTGCCCGAGGGGGCGGTCCAGAATGTCAAATTGTCTAAAAATCCATATTCACTAAAACTGATGTGGTCAGGGCGTTAACAGTGTGCACCCAAAATAACCAAAATTGGCATTTTATAATATTTCGCTTCCTGAGGGGGCGGTCCAGAATGTCGAATTGTTTAAAAATCCATATTCACTAAAACTGATGTGGTCAGGGCGTTGACAGTGTGCACCCAAAATAACCAAAATTGGCATTTTATAATATTTCGCTTCCTGAGGGGGCGGTCCAGAATGTCGAATTGTTTAAAAATCCATATTCACTAAAACTGATGTGGTCAGGGCGTTGACAGTGTGCACCCAAAATAACCAAAATTGGCATTTTATAATATTTCGCTTCCTGAGGGGGTGGTCCAGAATGTCGAATTGTTTAAAAATCCATATTCACTAAAACTGATGTGGTCAGGGCGTTGACAGTGTGCACCCAAAATAACCAAAATTGGTATTTTATTATATTTTGCATCCTGAAAAAAAAATTTTTTTTTTTGAACTGAAGAGCTGGTTACTCAGTGAGTAACTTGGAGTAACCACGATGACACCACTGCCCGAGGGGGCGGTCCAGAATGTCAAATTGTCTAAAAATCCATATTCACTAAAACTGATGTGGTCAGGGCGTTAACAGTGTGCACCCAAAATAACCAAAATTGGCATTTTATAATATTTCGCTTCCTGAGGGGGCGGTCCAGAATGTCGAATTGTTTAAAAATCCATATTCACTAAAACTGATGTGGTCAGGGCGTTGACAGTGTGCACCCAAAATAACCAAAATTGGCATTTTATAATATTTCGCTTCCTGAGGGGGCGGTCCAGAATGTCGAATTGTTTAAAAATCCATATTCACTAAAACTGATGTGGTCAGGGCGTTGACAGTGTGCACCCAAAATAACCAAAATTGGCATTTTATAATATTTCGCTTCCTGAGGGGGCGGTCCAGAATGTCGAATTGTTTAAAAATCCATATTCACTAAAACTGATGTGGTCAGGGCGTTGACAGTGTGCACCCAAAATAACCAAAATTGGCATTTTATAATATTTCGCTTCCTGAGGGGGCGGTCCAGAATGTCGAATTGTTTAAAAATCCATATTCACTAAAACTGATGTGGTCAGGGCGTTAACAGTGTGCACCCAAAATAACCAAAATTGGCATTTTATAATATTTCGCTTCCTGAGGGGGCGGTCCAGAATGTCGAATTGTTTAAAAATCCATATTCACTAAAACTGATGTGGTCAGGGCGTTGACAGTGTGCACCCAAAATAACCAAAATTGGCATTTTATAATATTTCGCTTCCTGAGGGGGCGGTCCAGAATGTCGAATTGTTTAAAAATCCATATTCACTAAAACTGATGTGGTCAGGGCGTTAACAGTGTGCACCCAAAATAACCAAAATTGGTATTTTATTATATTTTGCATCCTGAAAAAAAAATTTTTTTTTTTGAACTGAAGAGCTGGTTACTCAGTGAGTAACTTGGAGTAACCACGATGACACCACTGCCCGAGGGGGCGGTCCAGAATGTCAAATTGTCTAAAAATCCATATTCACTAAAACTGATGTGGTCAGGGCGTTAACAGTGTGCACCCAAAATAACCAAAATTGGCATTTTATAATATTTCGCTTCCTGAGGGGGCGGTCCAGAATGTCGAATTGTTTAAAAATCCATATTCACTAAAACTGATGTGGTCAGGGCGTTGACAGTGTGCACCCAAAATAACCAAAATTGGCATTTTATAATATTTCGCTTCCTGAGGGGGCGGTCCAGAATGTCGAATTGTTTAAAAATCCATATTCACTAAAACTGATGTGGTCAGGGCGTTGACAGTGTGCACCCAAAATAACCAAAATTGGCATTTTATAATATTTCGCTTCCTGAGGGGGCGGTCCAGAATGTCGAATTGTTTAAAAATCCATATTCACTAAAACTGATGTGGTCAGGGCGTTGACAGTGTGCACCCAAAATAACCAAAATTGGCATTTTATAATATTTCGCTTCCTGAGGGGGTGGTCCAGAATGTCGAATTGTTTAAAAATCCATATTCACTAAAACTGATGTGGTCAGGGCGTTGACAGTGTGCACCCAAAATAACCAAAATTGGCATTTTATAATATTTCGCTTCCTGAGGGGGCGGTCCAGAATGTCGAATTGTTTAAAAATCCATATTCACTAAAACTGATGTGGTCAGGGCGTTGACAGTGTGCACCCAAAATAACCAAAATTGGCATTTTATAATATTTCGCTTCCTGAGGGGGTGGTCCAGAATGTCGAATTGTTTAAAAATCCATATTCACTAAAACTGATGTGGTCAGGGCGTTGACAGTGTGCACCCAAAATAACCAAAATTGGCATTTTATAATATTTCGCTTCCTGAGGGGGCGGTCCAGAATGTCGAATTGTTTAAAAATCCATATTCACTAAAACTGATGTGGTCAGGGCGTTAACAGTGTGCACCCAAAATAACCAAAATTGGTATTTTATTATATTTTGCATCCTGAAAAAAAAATTTTTTTTTTTGAACTGAAGAGCTGGTTACTCAGTGAGTAACTTGGAGTAACCACGATGACACCACTGCCCGAGGGGGCGGTCCAGAATGTCAAATTGTCTAAAAATCCATATTCACTAAAACTGATGTGGTCAGGGCGTTAACAGTGTGCACCCAAAATAACCAAAATTGGCATTTTATAATATTTCGCTTCCTGAGGGGGCGGTCCAGAATGTCGAATTGTTTAAAAATCCATATTCACTAAAACTGATGTGGTCAGGGCGTTGACAGTGTGCACCCAAAATAACCAAAATTGGCATTTTATAATATTTCGCTTCCTGAGGGGGCGGTCCAGAATGTCGAATTGTTTAAAAATCCATATTCACTAAAACTGATGTGGTCAGGGCGTTGACAGTGTGCACCCAAAATAACCAAAATTGGCATTTTATAATATTTCGCTTCCTGAGGGGGTGGTCCAGAATGTCGAATTGTTTAAAAATCCATATTCACTAAAACTGATGTGGTCAGGGCGTTGACAGTGTGCACCCAAAATAACCAAAATTGGCATTTTATAATATTTCGCTTCCTGAGGGGGCGGTCCAGAATGTCGAATTGTTTAAAAATCCATATTCACTAAAACTGATGTGGTCAGGGCGTTAACAGTGTGCACCCAAAATAACCAAAATTGGTATTTTATTATATTTTGCATCCTGAAAAAAAAATTTTTTTTTTTGAACTGAAGAGCTGGTTACTCAGTGAGTAACTTGGAGTAACCACGATGACACCACTGCCCGAGGGGGCGGTCCAGAATGTCAAATTGTCTAAAAATCCATATTCACTAAAACTGATGTGGTCAGGGCGTTAACAGTGTGCACCCAAAATAACCAAAATTGGCATTTTATAATATTTCGCTTCCTGAGGGGGCGGTCCAGAATGTCGAATTGTTTAAAAATCCATATTCACTAAAACTGATGTGGTCAGGGCGTTGACAGTGTGCACCCAAAATAACCAAAATTGGCATTTTATAATATTTCGCTTCCTGAGGGGGCGGTCCAGAATGTCGAATTGTTTAAAAATCCATATTCACTAAAACTGATGTGGTCAGGGCGTTGACAGTGTGCACCCAAAATAACCAAAATTGGCATTTTATAATATTTCGCTTCCTGAGGGGGCGGTCCAGAATGTCGAATTGTTTAAAAATCCATATTCACTAAAACTGATGTGGTCAGGGCGTTGACAGTGTGCACCCAAAATAACCAAAATTGGCATTTTATAATATTTCGCTTCCTGAGGGGGCGGTCCAGAATGTCGAATTGTTTAAAAATCCATATTCACTAAAACTGATGTGGTCAGGGCGTTGACAGTGTGCACCCAAAATAACCAAAATTGGCATTTTATAATATTTCGCTTCCTGAGGGGGTGGTCCAGAATGTCGAATTGTTTAAAAATCCATATTCACTAAAACTGATGTGGTCAGGGCGTTGACAGTGTGCACCCAAAATAACCAAAATTGGCATTTTATAATATTTCGCTTCCTGAGGGGGCGGTCCAGAATGTCGAATTGTTTAAAAATCCATATTCACTAAAACTGATGTGGTCAGGGCGTTGACAGTGTGCACCCAAAATAACCAAAATTGGCATTTTATAATATTTCGCTTCCTGAGGGGGCGGTCCAGAATGTCGAATTGTTTAAAAATCCATATTCACTAAAACTGATGTGGTCAGGGCGTTGACAGTGTGCACCCAAAATAACCAAAATTGGCATTTTATAATATTTCGCTTCCTGAGGGGGCGGTCCAGAATGTCAAATTGTCTAAAAATCCATATTCACTAAAACTGATGTGGTCAGGGCGTTGACAGTGTGCACCCAAAATAACCAAAATTGGCATTTTATAATATTTCGCTTCCTGAGGGGGCGGTCCAGAATGTCGAATTGTTTAAAAATCCATATTCACTAAAACTGATGTGGTCAGGGCGTTGACAGTGTGCACCCAAAATAACCAAAATTGGCATTTTATAATATTTCGCTTCCTGAGGGGGTGGTCCAGAATGTCGAATTGTTTAAAAATCCATATTCACTAAAACTGATGTGGTCAGGGCGTTGACAGTGTGCACCCAAAATAACCAAAATTGGCATTTTATAATATTTCGCTTCCTGAGGGGGCGGTCCAGAATGTCGAATTGTTTAAAAATCCATATTCACTAAAACTGATGTGGTCAGGGCGTTGACAGTGTGCACCCAAAATAACCAAAATTGGCATTTTATAATATTTCGCTTCCTGAGGGGGCGGTCCAGAATGTCAAATTGTCTAAAAATCCATATTCACTAAAACTGATGTGGTCAGGGCGTTGACAGTGTGCACCCAAAATAACCAAAATTGGCATTTTATAATATTTCGCTTCCTGAGGGGGTGGTCCAGAATGTCGAATTGTTTAAAAATCCATATTCACTAAAACTGATGTGGTCAGGGCGTTGACAGTGTGCACCCAAAATAACCAAAATTGGCATTTTATAATATTTCGCTTCCTGAGGGGGTGGTCCAGAATGTCGAATTGTTTAAAAATCCATATTCACTAAAACTGATGTGGTCAGGGCGTTGACAGTGTGCACCCAAAATAACCAAAATTGGCATTTTATAATATTTCGCTTCCTGAGGGGGCGGTCCAGAATGTCGAATTGTTTAAAAATCCATATTCACTAAAACTGATGTGGTCAGGGCGTTGACAGTGTGCACCCAAAATAACCAAAATTGGCATTTTATAATATTTCGCTTCCTGAGGGGGTGGTCCAGAATGTCGAATTGTTTAAAAATCCATATTCACTAAAACTGATGTGGTCAGGGCGTTGACAGTGTGCACCCAAAATAACCAAAATTGGCATTTTATAATATTTCGCTTCCTGAGGGGGCGGTCCAGAATGTCGAATTGTTTAAAAATCCATATTCACTAAAACTGATGTGGTCAGGGCGTTGACAGTGTGCACCCAAAATAACCAAAATTGGCATTTTATAATATTTCGCTTCCTGAGGGGGCGGTCCAGAATGTCGAATTGTTTAAAAATCCATATTCACTAAAACTGATGTGGTCAGGGCGTTAACAGTGTGCACCCAAAATAACCAAAATTGGTATTTTATTATATTTTGCATCCTGAAAAAAAAATTTTTTTTTTTGAACTGAAGAGCTGGTTACTCAGTGAGTAACTTGGAGTAACCACGATGACACCACTGCCCGAGGGGGCGGTCCAGAATGTCAAATTGTCTAAAAATCCATATTCACTAAAACTGATGTGGTCAGGGCGTTGACAGTGTGCACCCAAAATAACCAAAATTGGCATTTTATAATATTTCGCTTCCTGAGGGGGCGGTCCAGAATGTCGAATTGTTTAAAAATCCATATTCACTAAAACTGATGTGGTCAGGGCGTTGACAGTGTGCACCCAAAATAACCAAAATTGGCATTTTATAATATTTCGCTTCCTGAGGGGGCGGTCCAGAATGTCGAATTGTTTAAAAATCCATATTCACTAAAACTGATGTGGTCAGGGCGTTGACAGTGTGCACCCAAAATAACCAAAATTGGCATTTTATAATATTTCGCTTCCTGAGGGGGCGGTCCAGAATGTCGAATTGTTTAAAAATCCATATTCACTAAAACTGATGTGGTCAGGGCGTTAACAGTGTGCACCCAAAATAACCAAAATTGGTATTTTATTATATTTTGCATCCTGAAAAAAAAATTTTTTTTTTTGAACTGAAGAGCTGGTTACTCAGTGAGTAACTTGGAGTAACCACGATGACACCACTGGATACAGGCCGCTATCTTTGC
>NW_026916625.1:67411-68000 GCF_035046485.1 Aedes albopictus
TACTGTTTCGGAACATATTTGGGTGATATACTTTTGAAAGAGGAATAATTCCAAACCACGAAAAAAATGCCATTTTTGACTCGATATTTTCAATTTGAGTGAAATATTGTTCGCCTGGATTTCGTGAATTATCTACTTTTGAATCATCACAACCGTTTTTCCACATCTAACTTTTGAAAAGGGCGTATAAAAAACACCTAATTTTCTTCTACCAAAAATTATAACACGAAAACGGTTTATTGGATTAACATGATGTCTTCGAAGAAGATGTTTGAGGGTATTTTACTGAGAGTAATATTCATCACGGATCTATGTTAGACGTCATAGAATTTCAATTTTCCAGAAACCTTACACCCTTTGATTTTTCAAAATTATGTTTCTGTAGAAAGTTGATTATCAGCCTCGAAATTTGCCAAGTAGCCCTGGATAGTCCGCTGCGTACTCTTTTTAGGATTCCTTCATTATTTCCTCTGGAATTCCAGCGATGTCTTCAGTACTTCCTACTGGGATTTCTTACAATACTCCTCTTATAATTCTTACAGAAATTTATCCTTGGATTTCTTCAGGAATTCTTCCTAGGATTCCTCCA
>NW_026916626.1:0-1012 GCF_035046485.1 Aedes albopictus
GGTATTTTTTTTGGTTTCCCTTCGGAAATTTCTTTTGATTTTTTTTTTTCAAAGATTCTTTCGGGACATAAAAAATATTATTTTTTTAGTTTTAGATTAAAAAACCCAACAGCACACCCTTTGTAACATTTTATGGAGGTTTTGTTGGCAATCATTTGGGAATTTCTCAAGCTGCTTCAGCAGTTTTTTTTGATAATTTTCTTTAAAAATGTTTTGGCCATTATTGTTTTTTGAATTCAATATCAATTCTATTGGAAATTATTTCGGACATATCTTGTTTGAATTCTTTTGGAATTTTAACAGCAATGCCTTTCGGAATTTCTTCAGCAATTTTTTCGAAACACCTTTCGTTAATCTCTTGAAAAATTCCATGTAGAAGAAATTCACAAAATTCTTTTGTGGTTTCCTTCTGCAATTCCTATGGATTCTTTAGACAAGTTCTTTGTGAGTTCTTCAGTGATTCTTCAGGAAATTATTGTGGGTATTTCTATGAAAATGTCATTAGCGTTTTCTTTCGGACTTGCTTAGAAAAATTCATTAGGAATTTCATCAACAATACCTTTGAAAATTTGTCAGACAAATTGTTTTTCAGGAACTTCTTTAAAAATCTTTGGCAACTCTTTTTGTGTTCCTTTGAAAATTCCTTAAGAATTTGCTTTGGAAATTCATTCACTCATTCCTTTGAAAATTCTTTCGGAAAACCTTCAGTTAGGATTCTTTCAAGAAATTCTTTTAGCAATCCGTTCCGAATTTCCTTTAGCATCCTTCAGTAATTTATTTGTGAATGCTTGTGAAAATGTTCAATGAAATTACTTCGACACATTAGATTTTTTTTTTCAGATTTTCCTCAATTTCTTCAGCAATTACTATGGAATTCCCAATTCTCAGGCATGTTTAGGAAATGTTTTCGATTTTTTCTGTGACTGTTCCCACAAAAGTTTCATTGAAAAATACTATGGCCATTCCATTTTTAGATTCCTTTCTGCGTTCGTCTGCGGAAGCTTCATTTCCA
>NW_026916626.1:1035-2000 GCF_035046485.1 Aedes albopictus
TATTAGCTTATTGGGTAAAGAACATCATCACATAAGTATCATATTAAAACAAAAAAAACTTGATTGACCGCAGTTGCTACACCTGTATCTTCGAATGAGTGTAATCAGTTTCGTACCTTTTAATTCCGCCCTATTTTGCTTATGCTTTGACAGATACGCGTATTTCGACTACCACTTGTCCACATGTCCCTGTCACTGTCCACATGTAATCTTCCTCAGTGTAAGTTATCCACTGTCAGTGGATAACTGACACTGAGAAGATTACAAGTGGTAGTCGAAATACGCGTATCTGTCAAAGGATAAGCAAAATAGGGCGGAATTAAAAGGCACGAAACTGATTACACTTATTCTAAGAGGATATTCTGCTTAGAGGGATCAAAAAGTCGGTACAAGATACACCAGTATCGCCAGATCAGCTACACCCACACAAGTAACCAATGAGATAGCTGGGTGGGACTAACAGGCAGGGTTGTTAATAGTCATCGGAGCTGAGGAAGAATCACTGATGAACGGATAATAAAAAGTTTGCGTCACTGAATCAGCAGCGCTTGAATATTTTCGTTCAAACATCGTCAGTCAGCTTGCTAGTCGCTTTGACGTTTGCCAGTGTACGTACACGTTGCTGATTGATGCAAACGAAATTACAGGCGATTTCTGTAATAGTGTGCGTGTTAGCAAACATCAAATGGAAATCCATCATGGCCGACAGTGTCTCGCGCGGTTATACCAACAGGTGACAGTGTGCTCATGAAGAAGACACCGGGCAAAAATATTTGATGAATTTTCTTTAAGAGCTACGTCTGTTTGTCTGTGGTGTGAGCGTTGGTGGTCTTGTATATTTTTAGGCGAAGGTGGCGCCTGCTGCATCAGGTTGCAGGTCAATGTGGGCAGAGATGGCATAATCCTCAGTGCGAAACACCAGCCCTTCGCTCTCTGGCATCCATCGCTCAAACAAACGTTAGAAA
>NW_026916627.1:0-2000 GCF_035046485.1 Aedes albopictus
CGAGCGAGGGAAAATTAATAGAGTGCGTGGCTTGAGGTTATGTGGTTGGACCATGTTCAACGGTGCTCGCTCGCGCGGTTTACTGGCGGTAGACCACGTTTCGTGGTGAAACAATAACGAACATTGTTTATATAAAAATCACCCTATAATGTAATAAATTGATACGGTACCGTACCACCGGTACCGGAGACTGGCGACAACCCAGGCGATGAAGGGACCATTGCTTTAACACAGTTTGGTAACAGGGATAGGAGTAAGTAATATGATGGTTTAAACTGTCGAGTTTGGTGTCTTGGGAAACAGAGGTGTGCTCAGAGTACTTGTACCTCAAAATAGCATTGAAATTTGTTTGAAAATTGTTACATTGAAATCCCTATATCATTAGTATTTAAACAAATTTATGAAGCTTATAAAAATAAAACCAGACAGGAAAACAACAAATATATCACATGTTTACTTGTTTGGGTACAATTTGAACGTAAGTGTTTATTTGACAAGGCGGCCAAATTCTTCGCAATCCAAATCAAATAATGTGTACAAAGTACTTTTTAGCAGAAAGTTTTTGAACTGTGATGTGAGTCCAAAATAATTTAAATAATATTTCGGGGAAAATCGGAGTTTGCATGGATATCCTTCAGGATTTTATTCGAAGATTTCTCCAGTAGTGCCCAGAGGAATCCCTTTGAAAGAAAACATCAGTAATTCGTTTTGGTCTCTCTCTCTTCTTGGCGTAACGTCCTCATTGGGACGAAGCCTGCTTCTCAGCTTAGTGTTCTATGAGCACTTCCACAGTTAATAACTGAGGTCTTCCTCTGCCAATGACCATTTTGCATGCGTATATCGTGTGGCAGGCACGAAGATATTCTATGCCCAAGGAAGTCAAGGAAATTTCCTTTACGAAAAGATCCTGGACCGACCGGTAATCGAACCCGTCACCCTCAGCATGGTCATGCTGAACACCCGTGCGTTTACCGCCTCGGCTATATGGGCCCTTCGTTTGGGTATATTTTTGGAAATTCCTCATTGATTTTCCAGAAATTATATCAGATTATTTTCGAGATTTTTCTCGAAAATTTATTCATGTGGATTTTTTTTATGAAATTCTACTGGAATTTGAGCAAGGATTCCTTTGAAGGCTTCCATAAATTACTTCAGGGGTTGTTCTAGGAATTCTCTCAAGGATTTGTGTTTCTCCAAGAATTATTTGTTACGGTGATTTCTTCAGGAACTAGTTCGGGAATACCTCTAGAAATTTCTACGAAGATTGTTTCGTGAATTACTTCTTGTTAACGAAGAACCTGGGATACATCCCGTCATTTTTTTTTTAACTCATTTAGAATAAGCATTCGAGATTCGTGAATTTTCAAAAACGAAAAACCTGGAGTGATGATAAATCTGACCTTGTTAATTCTTCCTGCATTAATTCAGGGGTTCATTCAGAACTTCCATAAGATGTTCCTGTAGGAATTCCGTTGGAGGTTTCTTCAGGATTTTTGAAGGATGTTTTATCCAGAAATTTTATCACAAGTTGTGTCAGGGGGTTCTTCCAGTAGTTTTCCATGGATGATTCGAGGAATTCCTCCAGGGATTGCTCCACAAGTTGCTCCAGGTATTATTCCACAAATCTCTTTTGGAATTCCTTCTGGAATTTCTTCAAAAATTCACCCAAGGATTCCTTCAGAAATTCCAGCAGCAATGACTCCAGGAATTCCTCCAGAAATTTCTCCATATATTTCTCGAGGATTTGTTCCAGAAATTCTCCAAGAGATTCCTCTAGGAATTCTTCCAGAAATTCATCCAAGGGTTTCTCTAGGAATTCCTCTAGATTTTTGTTTTATCTGTATTAACGACATTTTTAGCCTGAGGCTAGTTCATCTCGGGACCCACGCTTTGCTTCCCTTCCGAAGGAAGAACTCACAATTTGCGAGTTTGTCGGGAGTGGGATTCGATCCCAGGTCCTCGGCGTGATAGTCAAGTGTTCTAACCATCACACCAGGTCC
>NW_026916628.1:0-1016 GCF_035046485.1 Aedes albopictus
AAGTTGCTAAAATTTCCAGGAATACCATCTAGAAGCCAAAAAAAATCCAGAGACATTCTAAAAGAAACTCGGATGAAATTCCTGGAGGATTCCGGGGACTCCTTGAGAAATTCTGGAAGAAATCTCTTGAAGTTCGAAACATAAACAAGAAGGTCACAAAACGTCCAAAAATTCTTTAGCAACCGCGCCTTGCATTGCCCTATAGGCTGTACTAATTGAATTATTTCGCTTTCTCGCTTGCTTCAGGGATTTTTTCAAGTTTCAAGTTTCTTTCAGTTCCGAAATTCTTCTAGGTGTTGGTTCCGAGATTTCTCCAGGAATTCTTACTGTGATTTCTTAGGAATTCTTCTGCGATTACTAATAAGATACCAGGATCTCTTTCAGAGATTTCTCCAGAGATTCCTTCCGAAACTTCACCAAGAATTTCTTCTGTAATACTTTCGGGACTTCCAGGATTTCTTCAGGAATTTATTCCAGAATACCTCCAGGAATTTCGTTCCGGGATTTCTCCATGAATTCATTCCCAGATTCCTCCAGAAATTCATTCCGAGATTCCTACAGGAGTTCTTTCTAAGATTCATCAAGTAATTTTTAATACTGAGTACATACATAGAGTGTCATACTTTTACAGACCTCCTCTCCCCCTAGACGATGGTCGTCATTTTTGAATCATCCCCAACATGGATAGCGTAGGCATCAACAATCATGCGCCTCTACGTTTTTTTTTTTTCAATCTCATTGGAAACCTTTGGCTGATAATAAAATCAACAGAAAACCATAATTGCAAGCAAAAAAAATCAGAAGTGGTTAAATTTCGTTGGGAAATCAAACAATTTTTCGTGGGATAGCCTGCCTAGCTTCTACAAGGAAGTTTTATGCGAACGAATCTTGACATCATTTATCTATAGTAGTGATTAAATCACATCACTTTTATCACACCTTGGAATTTGGACGTTGTTCCGCTATAGATTTCGAAACGCATTCTATGTGACGCGAATAACTAACTACGATATTAC
>NW_026916628.1:1039-2000 GCF_035046485.1 Aedes albopictus
AACGAAGCTAATAACACAGACAAACAGACGTCTCACTCTACTCACTTCTCATCGTCACCCTTTTTAACGGTTAGTTCAAATATTTTGTAGTTCGCAAATCGCTCGGTCACGGCGCTCGCATCGTTTTTGCTCCTGTTTGACGTTTGCTCACTACCGCCACCTACTGAGTGGTTTGCGTAACACAGCCTGATTAGCATTGGGCGATTATGTTTTCGTGACGATGATTTTTATCGCAATTTGTCCCAAGTGATACGTCTGTTTGTCTGTGCTAATAAACTCATAACGATGTAAGTCTAGCAGTTATCTGCGGTTTACAATTGCATAGTTACTGTTTTATTGATTTACAAATAAAATATTCAATAGACTTAGCATGGCAATCTTCGGCCAAAATTTTTACTGCATAAAAATGAGTAACTTTACTGAACATTGCACTAACGTAGGCAGACTGTTCCATTTGCTCAGAAGGGTGCTCCCATTTTCATCCTACTCAAAACAAATCAAGGCTGCTTAACGTAATTGCAGCGCCTAAATTTATTCTATTCTACTATATTAAACTGGTTGCTGCTTTGTGCTGCTTTCACTTTTTCTACGCTGTCCATTGCACACTGTTTCCAAAGGCCTAATTACGTGATCACAACCATTTTGGACCTGAAAGGTTATAGTTTAGTGTCTTCATTGAAGTTGTTAACTATATTAGAAACAGGCATCCAATTTTCTCTCACTGACGCGAGTCACGATCTGTCACATCGCGATATTATCCGGATAAAGCAGTTTGTGATATTTTCCTTGCAAATATCCACGTTTCCACCATGTCGACGTCTGAGCGGTACTGTGTTATCAAGATAACCTTGGAAACAAGTACATTTTACGTATACACGGTACCATTAAACGTCAAATTTCTGTTCTCGTGCATCGGTGGAGATTCCCAGACGGAATGGTGCTTTGTCTTTTTCCGGATAAG
>NW_026916629.1:0-903 GCF_035046485.1 Aedes albopictus
GGCGATGGAAACGCGAGCACGAAATCCGGGATCAGTGGTCATCTTGATCAAATAAATCATAATCGTGATGAAGACCGCGACGTGTATTTCCATATCCACACCTTACCCTACCCTACTAACCACCATTCCTTCCCGTGACAACTGTGGGGATGCTGTGGATTCCACGGTTTCTAGTAGCAACGGTTGTCGAACTAACATTCCTTCCCTTTCCTGATGACCGTAAGGACGTGGCCAGCGCCGTTATTGACTTTAAATAGCTGAACTCTCGAATTGTGCACATTGAGAATGGTTAGCTAGTCCCAAGCTTTCACATTCATTGGCTCTCTGTGCAACTTCGATTGTTCTGGTCAATCACGGAGTAGCAACTACGATGTGTACGGTTATCTTTGCTTTGCTTTGCTTTGCTTGCTTTGAAATTTTCACCATTTAAAGAGGATTAGTGTATGATCAGGGTGCTGCAAACGAATGATGATTATGTTCATTGAGAGCGCCACCAGAAAATGTGACATGATTCCGGATTCTAAGTGAACATAGCTTTACATTTTCTTTTCCCGCATTCTGTGGACGTAGGGAGGGATGAGGCCAATTAGGAAAGTGTTGTTCTTCTAAAAAGCGCGACACGACGCTATCAACAGGGAAAGCGACAGATATTCAGGAGCGAAAGAGGAGATAGGCCATTCACTTTAATAGTTGACGTTTTTGAACATTGCAACCTTATTTGAAAACTGGCTGTTCCTACAAACGTTCGTTTCAATTCGTAAAAGAAACACTCTCAGTACAAAGAACTTTCGAGTCGGCCGATGCGTGCGCTGATAATGGTTATTGTACGCATTGTCTTGATGATATTGAGTTCCCACTTTTTTCGGCCCATGTTCTACCAGAGCAACACCACCACTCTGTGAA
>NW_026916629.1:926-2000 GCF_035046485.1 Aedes albopictus
TCCGATTTGGAATGGTACGAAATGGTGGAGTAATTTGAGACTTTTCCCAACTCGTCTAGCGGAATACTTGGAATGCAATTTGGATAAGCTTGTTCCCCATTGAAGCAACCTTGCTGGTACTGATTATTTATATAAAAGAAACTGCATAGGTATAAGAGTAGGATAGATAAGTAATCATTTACAAATGAATGTATCAGTAATAGCTTAGGAAATTGAAATAAAAAGCACCATAGCCGATACTACGAAATCCGTATACTATTCAACTCAAACGTATAAAGATTTAAGGTGAATATATAACGAAGCCACCCCTCGAATTTTCGAGAGCACAAATCTGAAGAACCATATGATGGATTGTGATGAAAAGTTGATCGATTGGTCACCACCAGCGGGTGACCAATCGATCAACTTTTCAGCGTGGTGAGACATTGGGTTCTTCAGATGTGTGCTCTTGAAAATTCTAGGGGTGGCTTCGTTATATATTCACCTTAACTCAAACTCCAGTGAAAGCTGGTGTGCACCCGTGGATATGTTACAAAGACTACAGGTCTTCAATTCATCAGGGATTCCTCCGGGGATCCCTCCAGGGAGTCCTCAAAGGATCACTTTTGGAATTCTCGGAAAGTAATGTGGAATTAATGGGGCATATAGAGAAAACAGAATGATTAGGAAAAATAGAGTTGGATTCATACAATAGCTAGGCATTTTTAAACAGATATTTTGCAGTTTTGTGGGTTACAATACAGCAATGATATGGATGTTGGGCTGAAACACGGCTTTAAGGACTGACTTGTTAGAATTCAAAAATGGCCACCACAATGGCCAACTTTGGCACCTACTCACTGTTGGTACTGGCATCACGGATAATCGCATGTCAGTATGTGCAACAGACAGTGGCAATCTGGATCACCCTTCAATCTGACAAGTTGGAATCGAAGAACGAAGCGGAATGTCAAATGATATGACTAGCGAATTTGATAAACTATCATAACAGGCTAGAAATAAGACGAATCGAATTATTTTATACGAAAAGCGCAGAAGTTATAATTTGTCGTTATTATATTCTATATTTTTGCA
>NW_026916630.1:0-634 GCF_035046485.1 Aedes albopictus
AATCGGAATTGTACTTAACTCGAACTTGAAAAACAAAGGAATAATGAGAAAATTCGAAATAAGTAAAATAGTAAATAGTTCTACTTTGACATTTGAGGTCAACCTTGTGTGACTGAGCTCGACATTTTTCGCACTGGGATTTCAAAAATGTTCCTATCTGACATACACGGTGAAAAAAAAACTCAAAGTATGTGTTATAAGCTAGGGACGAGACAAAAGGCTAAAAAAATAAAAATTATATATTTTCAACTACGGTTAATAAAAACGTCAAAAATTGAGTAAATATGTACTCTTGAACCATATATTGTGGTTTAAAACAAGAACTTTAGGACTTTAGGAGCCTATTCAACCAGGAGTTTCTCGGGAATTCATCTAGGAGTTCCTCGGGAATTCCTCTAGGAGCTCCTCGGAATTCATTCTGGAGCTCCAAGGGAACTCTCTTGCTCTCGTTAGATCTGTCTTGCCCTTGGTCTTGCCCTCGGTCTTGCCCCAAGCATATTTTTATGTCATATTTTTTATGCATTTCCGTCGATTCCGCCATTCCGTCCATTTGAAATATTAACGCAGGCTTTTGTACTAAAATCAAAATCTAAAGACATCAGCGGGGGCTCCCCCATCGAAAGTGTCAAAAATC
>NW_026916630.1:657-2000 GCF_035046485.1 Aedes albopictus
CGAGCGGAGATGGAAGTGTTGCTAGTGAGCATGATTTGAAGTTGGTTGACAACAGTACTGTTGGATATAACTTCGTTTTTAAATTTAATTAAAAACAATCCAGGCCAAACATGTCTAAAGGTCCTATCTGCAGAAGAGCGGCTCTCTTTGGTTTCCATCTCTTTCGTTAATATCTCAGCTGTTTATTTGTATTATGATTGTCTCTTTGCATTGAACGATGGTCAAAACAATCGTCTTTTGATTTGTACTGCAAAAATTGTTGAAAAGTGCACCATTGCAATAATTGAAAGAGAAAGTGAACAAAGAGAGCCTCCCAATTGCAGATAGGACCTATTGAAATGTTTGACCTGAATCTTGTTTTATGAATTTCATACCGAAAGATCTTTTTTTCTGAGCCACTATATTTTTTCATATATAAAGAATTTATTTTGATACCTACATGCAATAAATTTCATCAAATTTTTTTCATGTCACTTTTTAGGTAACGTCCGTAAGATACGTAACGTATAAGTTGCCCATTGTCATCAGAAATTGCTCCCGGAGTTCTTGCAGGATTTTTTCAGAGGTTTTTCTAGGAGATATTGCGAGATTTGATGTAAGAAATTCCCGGAGAAATATCTGAAGGAATCCTGGTCAAATATCTCCGCAAAGACTCATTGGAGAAATCTCCAGATGAACTACGAAATAAATCCTGAGAGAAACTAGGACATCTCGGAACAAAAAAAAGTTCTAGTTCAAGTCGAAAATATTAAGCAAATTTAAGGAGGAACTCTGGAAACCTCTAAAAGTAATCCCGGTTGAAACTACATACGTGCGAAATCCTGCAAGGTAATCCACGACAAATATTTAAAACCTGTCTCTAGGAAAAAAATCTGGAAGAATTTCTGTAATAATCCCTAGAGAAACTCTTAGAAAACTATCCCGAAACCAGTAAGAGGAGAAATTCCAGAAAGAACTTTATAAAATGGAAATTCTCCGGGAGGAATTCAGCAAGAAACTGGAGGAAAGTCTGATGGTACATATTCTAACAGAGACCCCGTGGAAAACCTGAAATCGTGAAAAATCTCGGAGGGAGCTATTTATGGAAGCAAGTACGTAAAAGTCTTTGGATAATGGATATACTTGGGAAAACTGGAGAAAGCCATAAAAGAAAAATCTTTGATAACGGATCCATGAAGCTAACTGTTCTGGCATTCAACGCATGTATACAAAGACGCCTCTGTATGTAGGCAGTAGCATTGTGACAGCTGTCGAGTTATGGTGGTGCTATCTGTTCATTCGATAGCGGTCGTAGTCATTTTAGTCATCCATTTCAAATAAAAACTCCACGAGAAACTCGAAAT
>NW_026916631.1:0-769 GCF_035046485.1 Aedes albopictus
CCACGTCCAAATCCTCCAGAACAGCGCCAGTCGACCGATATTCACGCACCAGCTTATCGAAGCGAAGAAAGTGTTGCTGCAAATTTCCTCCTTCGAAACGCAGCTGCAGCATCTCCCGCTTCAAGTGCATCCGGCTTGCGATGCTGCGACGCTCGAAAACGCGATGCAGGGCGTCCCAGATGTCTTTGGGAAACTGCTTGCCCTGAATGTATTCAAGCTGCGTATCGTGGATCTTCGACACCAGCAGGGACTCACACCGGCGGTCCTTCTTCATACGCTTCTCCATCTTCTTCGCTTTCGCGGCCTTCTCCTCGTTCGTGTCGCCCTCCTGGACGATCAGCTCCTCCACTTCCGCTGCATACGTCTGGACACACTCCTCGAGCTCGTGCTCTTCCAGGAGTATCAGCATCCGGAACTTCCAGGCAGCAAAGTTCGAGCCATCGAACAGCGGCAGCATCACACGATCAAACTTTTCCTCCTCCATACCGAAAACGCGAAAAACGACACTCCCGATTACTTTTCGATAAAAGCGCGACCGGGCCCACAACCTGAAGTGGTTTCGGATAGGCCAGGAGGAAATAACTTCCGGAAAAACGCAATTAACTTTAAGAAACGGATTACTTTATTTAATAAACGTGTTCGCACTGTTTACATTTGTTTTTATTTCAATTGGAACAAAGAAGTAGATATAAGTAGGGGCAAAACATCATTACGCTCATTGGAGCAGAACAAGGTAGGGGCAAGCCAGAGTACGGTGGTTACTCTTAAC
>NW_026916631.1:792-2000 GCF_035046485.1 Aedes albopictus
TGACAGGAATCCTGAGAGGATTCTGACAGGAATCCTGAGAGGATTCTGACAGGAATCCTGAGGGGATTCTGACAGGAATCCTGAGGGGATTCTGACAGGAATCCTGAGGGGATTCTGACAGGAATCCTGAGGGGATTCTGACAGGAATCCTGAGGGGATTCTGACAGGAATCCTGAGGGGATTCTGACAGGAATCCTGAGGGGATTCTGACAGGAATCCTGAGGGGATTCTGACAGGAATCCTGAGGGGATTCTGACAGGAATCCTGAGGGGATTCTGACAGGAATCCTGAGGGGATTCTGACAGGAATCCTGAGGGGATTCTGACAGGAATCCTGAGGGGATTCTGACAGGAACCCTGAGGGGATTCTGACAGGAATCCTGAGGGGACTCTGACAGGAATCCTGAGGGGATTCTGACAGGAATCCTGAGGGGATTCTGACAGGAATCCTGAGGGGATTCTGACAGGAATCCTGAGGGGATTCTGACAGGAATCCTGAGGAGATTCTGACAGGAATCCTGAGAGGATTCTGACAGGAATCCTGAGAGGATTCTGACAGGAATCCTGAGAGGATTCTGACAGGAATCCTGAGAGGATTCTGACAGGAATCCTGAGAGGATTCTGACAGGAATCCTGAGAGGATTCTGACAGGAATCCTGAGAGGATTCTGACAGGAATCCTGAGAGGATTCTGACAGGAATCCTGAGAGGATTCTGACAGGAATCCTGAGAGGATTCTGACAGGAATCCTGAGAGGATTCTGACAGGAATCCTGAGAGGATTCTGACAGGAATTCTAAGAGGATCCTGACAAGAATCATGGGAGGATTCTGACAATAATTCTGAGAGGATTCTGACAAGAATCCTAAGAGGTTTCTGTCAAGAATTTTGAGAGGATTCTGACAAGAATCCTGAGAAGATTCTGACAAGAATCCTGAGAGGATTCTGACAAGAATCCTGAGAGGATTCTGATAAGAATCCTGAAAGGACAAGAATCCTGAGAGGATTCTGACTGACAGATATCCTGAGAGAATTCTGACAAGAATCCTGAGAGGATTCTGACAAGAATCCTGAGAGGATTCTGACAAGAATCCTGGGAGGATTCTGACAAGAATCCTGGGAGGATTCTGACAAGAATCCTGGGAGGATTCTGACAAGAATCCTGGGAGGATTCTGACAAGAATCCTGAGAGGATTCTGACAAGAATTCTG
>NW_026916632.1:0-626 GCF_035046485.1 Aedes albopictus
CGAGAAAGGAGCCATAACCGCTAAGTGGATTAATTAAGGTTTTTTATCTTTACATAAGATTTTTAGGAAATTTTATTCAAGCATGTTCGTCTGTTCTCTGCGGTCCAACTAAGTTCCTGCAACGGGGATTTTTACGGGTGGCTTGTTGGGTCTACGCCAACACTCCTGTCTCGCCGGAGGGCCATTGTGCCTGTTCTGTTTAACGTCTCAACCAACACTGGGACCATCGCGCTGTGATCCACCTTCGATCTGGCTGGGCGTGATGCAGTATCTCTTACTTTGTCGCTGGATGCCAGAAAAGACGCTGTGTGAGCCGCACCTCCTTGGTCAACAGACGCTCGGGTCGTACCTCCTCAATCTAGCTGAAGTCAGAAGGACAACAGTGCCCAGGCTGCACTACCAGCTAAGCACACAACTCTTAGCTGGCGGTCTATGTCATCGCTTGACCCGTGCAAGCATGAGGTAGGAACTTGTGAGGACCAGAGCTATGTTGAACACTCTCCTTATCGACTCACCATTTTGCAGCCCAACTCTACAAACAGCTCACAAATTACGATGCGAGCTTAGTTCAGAACCAAAAAAATATCCAGCGTTGATAGTTATCTCCTCAAGTAGGTAACCGAAAA
>NW_026916632.1:649-2000 GCF_035046485.1 Aedes albopictus
CTTTGCTTAAAAATAGAACAAAAATCGATTTCAAATCATCAACCTTGTATGGAAAGTCGAAAAAAAAAATCCGCTCTACTTTATTTTTTTCCTGACACAGCTGTCAAACTCGGTACATCGCCGCTTTACCCATCATCGTTTTTGGTACGGCGCGTTTTGGTACCCACTTTCTGGTCGGTTTACCCTAACTTGTTCCTGATTTTCGGGTGTGTGGCTCGTGTGTTGCTTATTTCGGATATTACACATTTCAAACGAAATCGTTGTGTTCGCCGACACAGCCCACTGTTGTGAATGCCCCTGTTGAGAGGCAATGTGAGCCACTGCCTGCGGCCGTTGGGTCTGGGTCTGACGGCAGCGATGAAGCGTCAAATGGGATGACGGGCAAAATATAATTATCGGCAGAAAGTGATTGAAAGTGGTAAACATCATTTTGGTTTTGCATTGGAAGTTTTCTTTTTGATTTGTAATTAACACTAAACTAAGGTAAACTATTTGTATTTCTTAATCTAGATTAAAACTTAGATCTATATTGTGAACTATCTACAGGTTGAAAATTGAAACATTAGAACACTGTTGTGAGTTAGACGGAACGGTAGTACGGAGACTGAAATGTGAGCAAAACATGAATTTCATTGATAAAACCTATCCTATAATAAACTTTCCTTTTAGCTTTAAGCTGATCTCACCGAATACCTCGGGACTGATTACCGCTGAAAGAACTCCTGCTAAGTCTATCGCAACAATTTCTTAAAGATTTCATCCGAAACGACATGGATCTCCAGGACAACGTTCGACAGACCCGGTCAAGGACGAGGGCTATACAGCAGGAGAATGCGAACGTAGCATCGACTGATAACGACAAGGTGTCGACGGCGTCGTCGATCGATTCGTCTATCCCAACCATGGGCGATGGTGACGGAGGTGAGTTGCGTGAATGCGGCGGTTGCGAATTACCCAACAACGCCGAACGGTATATGATTCGGTGCCAGAATTGCAATTTCTGGTACCATTTTTCCTGCGCGAATGTTGACACGACCACTGCGCGTTCAACCACTTTCGTATGTGCGAAATGCACTTCTGGGGGGGCTTCAAATGTACTCGAACCAACCCCAAGTGTAATTAGTGCGATTAGTGGATTGTCAAGTTCGTCGAGTGCACGTAGGGCAAGAGTGGAACGCGAATTGCAGCGGCTAGAGGAAGAGAAGAAGCTTTTGGAAGATCTGAGTCGAGAGAAGGCCGAGAAGGAACGGGCGCTGTACGAGCGAGAGCTGCGGGAAAAGCTGGAACGAGAAAGGCAGTACATCGCGCGGAAGCATGAATTGCTGAACCAGCAGGACGGCGACGAAGATAG
>NW_026916633.1:0-1036 GCF_035046485.1 Aedes albopictus
AAATTTAGCACAAACATTTCAAAAGTGCGTTATTCCTTTTTGAAGCAACTTTTTTCTACACAGCTGTCATTTTTTTCACGCTTTCTTCAGCAATTGTTAGATAGCTTTCCGATAGTGGGGGTGGTTTGCATGATAGGGATGAAATACGATCTTCAGCTTCGAAAGAAGGTGTAGTTTTAAAAGGCAGTTACGTGATTTTGAAATGTTAATGCTGTATTAGCTAATATTGATGTATGTATAAAACATTTTCTAGAAAAAAATCATGGGAAAGATAACTAAAAATGATCAAGGCCCTCGGATTACGATACTCGTAATACCATAGACTTAATATTTATGTTGTTTTTTTCTTCCCCGTAACGTAATATGTAAATAAACAATATTTTCTCGTTGTCATGGTCACTAAATTGGTGAACTCAGCCCTGCTTCGATGAAAATGGGCGGAGCAAACTGACATTAAAAGCGTGGCGTCAAAATTACCAGTATTGGGCGAATTTACTGGGAGAACGACTGGCGTCACAAAAAAATCGTCAGTTTCATATTGATTGTTGGTTATACTATTGCAGATTTCACCCCATATTGAACTATCACACTATTTTTTGTACGCCTAAGAAGTGTGATAAAAGTGCTCGTTTGACTAAGATCGACTCGACGTCTTCGGTGCACTTATTCCTTGATTTACAAGGCATGAGTGCACAGAAGACCCCAACTCTATTCCGACGTAATCCCTCGCTACAATCACACTTTGAAGGCGTGTGCACACTATTGTGTCAGTCCAATTTGGGGTGAAGTCTGCAATAACTTTTCATACTTTTCACATACTTACACTTACCTTTTACATTAGCAAGAAATTACTGCCACTGATTACATCTTACACATGCTCCATATCATATTTTATGCAAAGCTCAGCACATTTCATATTATTTTATACAAAGTTGTTTTTGTTTATTTTCGTTATTATAGGTAAGAGCTAAAACCATGCTGTACAACTTTTAGAAATCTAGTAACAATAACATACAAACGTTGAGATTATATTTTA
>NW_026916633.1:1059-2000 GCF_035046485.1 Aedes albopictus
TGAAATAGGAAAACGTTAATAACCTATGTAATAATGCAATTAATAACGTAATAAAGTAATCGAAAAGAAGAGTGTACGAAAATGGTAGAACTGAAAATAGTGCATAGAACCGTAGGAAATATGAGATTCTAAACAAAACAGTGATTCAAAATTAAAATCAGTGTAATAGTTTCTACGGTTAATAAAAAAGCTTCTCGTAATTCGAATGTGATGAGATCCAAAACTTTTGGAAGTGGCTCAGCAGTCGTCATGGTCGGAATCATAAAACGAGTAGTTTAACCGTTATGTGTCCGACAAACTTTTTGCTTTTTTCTTCACCGTGCTTTTAAATGGGCGCTGGGTACCCGGGTAGCTTGTCGGCCACATAAGGGTTAAGTATTTCCCAACATTCCGATCAGTTTGAATAGTTGATCTCCAAGAGTTAGGCAAATCCATATGCAACGTGGAAATCAAAATATCACATAAAATTGTCTGCTTATCGAATCGGTCTGATCAAATTATACATAACGTGTGTCGGATAATCTGCAAAATTTCACACTAATCGAATTTAGCTTTGCTGTTCCACGGGCTTGGGGGTCTAGTGGGTACCGCTTCTGATTGATATGCAGAAGGTCCTGGGTTCAATCCCTGGCCCGTCCCTTTCCTTCTACTTTGTATCTTTCTATCCACTTTCTCCATACTCTCCTCTCTATATGAACAACTCATATAGGGGAACTTACGTATTCTCTGCAGTTTTGTTCTCTTCGTCATGGGGGATTTTTTAAACCTGTAGGTTTCAGAGTTGGCCTCAAATCCTTCCCAACCAAGCTGAGTTATATGCCAAAATTTCAGGCAATTCGGCCCACAAAAACAACACATGACGAAGAGAACAAACCTGCCGATAATACCCATCGTCACCCTATATTCAGATGTTCATAGCCATCGCTAAAACCAGAAACGGT
>NW_026916634.1:0-888 GCF_035046485.1 Aedes albopictus
TAGACGGTACTGGCAGTAAAATAAAAACAAAACAACTGCAGCATCAATTCCATCACCCGCCACGCCGATGGTAGTCGAACAGACGCTTGATTCACTTCCCCACGAAAATACAACATGTTTACTTTTATGTTCTTTAAATTAGACCGTGATATTCTAAGAGCTCTATACTTGTTAAATACTTGGTGTCACAAATCAGACTAACTGATCTTATATTTTCTATCTTTCAGGAAACCACCCAACATGTAAACATCGCAAGAAAAAGCACGAACAACTGTAACGATGATTGCCGATCGTCGGCTATTCGAATGCGCAGGGCGCTTAGTGTACACAACAGTTTACGTTTCACTTAGCGAATGAAATTCGATAACTGCAACGACTGACAGATGTCAACAAGTTGTCAATTGACATTAAATAACCGTGAACGTGATCCAACTGTTCATTTGGGCTAACATGGCGCACCATCTTGACGTTTGGCGGTGCGATAACTGCAAATTTGTTGCACTTACCGGACTTGCAGTTAAAAAGCATTGCAGTTAAACCATTTGCACCGACCGAACGTCTACTGTATTTATGAGCAGTCATGCTGAGTTTTTGGCTGAGATGGATTTTCAAACACTCAGAAATAAAAGTATACACAGAATTACTATTATTTATGCATTTTGTATTCGCATCTCTCTCACTCTCTTCCTATTTGCATGCTATCTGCCGTTTAGCCTGGGTTGAAGAGAAGTGTTTCGTCAACTCAGGCGAAGCACCAGATAGCATGAAAACAGAAAGAGATTGAGAGAGATGCGGATACAAAATGCATAAATAATAGTAATTTCGTGTATACATTTATTTCTGAGTGAAACTTCGTTTATGATTTTGATTTATCTTTATTCCCGGGAT
>NW_026916634.1:911-2000 GCF_035046485.1 Aedes albopictus
TAACATGTGACGATAATTCCAATGTGAAAAGTCTGAAACCACTTTGAAAGGGAGGTGCTATTTTGAAGAGTTTTGCTACTTAACCTAAAGTTGCAATATTTTCTAAAAAAGAAATTGAAGCATACGGCTTATGGCTGTTGCTGAAAATTGGATCGACCAAATTTTGAGATGAGAGCGGTCATGTATCATAATTTCTATCAGCTTCCAGCTGTTCTTACCGAACTTCACCGAAAAACAAAATTGAAAAAAAATACTAAGTAAATTTACTCTTGAACCCTCAAAATGGTGTTTTGGCCGAAAGTTTTGGGTCCCTTTAGTAAAACATAAAAAAGTGATTTGATGATGCAAAGGGTGGCCAAAATGTTTGGGATAGGCACCATTTTTCTCTCAGAAAAAAAGTCAACAAGCTCTAACCTTTCATAGAGTGCAACCAAAATTCACAAATTTTGACTGTTTGTCAACCTACTATATTTTGCTAATGAATGCCTAAAATTTCATTAAATTCGATTCACTTTGGAGATATGAGAGTTCAAAAATTAGTTGTCCAAAAAATAGTGTTTTACGAGAACGGTTCTAGCTTCGCGAAAGATTAACCAATCTAGCTCAAATTTGTACCAATAATGCTGATACAGTAGGTTGACAAACAGTCAAAATTTGAGAATTTTTTATGCATTTTTTGAAAAGTTAGAGCTTGTTGAACTTTTTTGTGAAATGAAAAAAAAATCAAATCTTTTTGGCTCATTTTTAAGGTTATAAACTACCTTTACGGATCATGCCTTTAATTTAACATACATATAATGATTGTTTCTACATAAAAACGTTAACACATTCACCACTTTTTCCAAAAATAAGGCAATTTTCTGTGAAGTTGAGGTATATGTATAAGGTTTAACAAATATGTATGGTTCAATGTCTATGCAGTAAGTGTACTAGTACCATTTATTCTGAATGTCTTCGAAAAATCCTCTGTGAATTTCTTTAGAAATTCCTCTGTAAATAGATTTTGTAATAACATTAGGAAATTCATCGGAAATTCCTTTTAAAATTTTCCAGACAATTATTTTGGAAATATAGACACCTCTTAATTTA
>NW_026916635.1:0-1417 GCF_035046485.1 Aedes albopictus
TTCTGAAACACTACCGGTTCAAATATAGTCTGAAACTACTTTCCTGCTTACCGTTCATCAGGTTATCGCAAAAGACGCAATTCGATGTGTTGCATGCCTGGGTTTGGTTTTTTTATTGGCTACTTCCAGCGGGACACCTGGAACCGGTTCCGAAACACAACCGGTTCAGATATGGTCTGAAACTATTTTCCTGCTTACCGTTCATCTGATTATTGATAAAGCCGCTATTTGGTGTGTCGCATGCCTGGGTTTGGTTCACTTTTTTAATTGGCCACTTCCGGCGAGACACCTCGAACTCATTTGGTTATCGAAAAAGCCGCTCTTTGATGTGTCGCATGCATGGGTTTGGTTCACTTTTTTAGTTGGCCACTTCCGGCGGGACACCTGGAACCGGTTTTGAAACACCACCGGTTCAAATATAGTCAGGTTATCGCAAAAGCCGCAATTCGATGTATCGCATGCCTGGGTTTGTTTTTTTTTAATTGGCTACTTCCAGCGGGACACCTGGAACCGGTTCCGGAACACAACCGGTTCAGATATGGTCTGAAACTATTTTCCTGCTTACCGTTCATCTGGTTATCGATACAGTCGCTATTTGGTGTGTCGCATGTTTGGGTTTTTTGGGTTGGGTCACGTTTTTAATTGGCCACTTCCGGCGGGACACCTGGAACCGGTTCCGGAACACAACCGGTTGAGATATGGTCTGAAACTACTTTCCTGGTCACCATTCAACTGGTTATCGAAAATGCCGCAATTTGACGTGTCGCATGCATGGGTTATGTTCACTTTTATATTTGGCCACTTCCGGCGGGACACCCGGAACCGATTTCGAAACATTACCGGTTCAGATATAGTCTAAGACTATTTTCCTACTTCCCGTTCATCATATAATCGAAAATGCAGTGGTTTGATGGGTCTCATGCATGGGTTTGTTGCATTTTCATATCTGGCCCTTCCTGGGGTACCGGTCCGGAACACCTAAATGACCATAACTCCAGAACGGCTGGACCGATCTGAACCATTTTCAATACGAAACAATGGGCAATATACCGCGTCCAATGAACCATCGGTCGTTGAAATCGGTTAATATTTACTATCTAAAAATGAGGTGATCTTTTTGTACACATACACACACACACATACATACACACAGACATCATCTCAACTCGTCGAGCTGAGTCGATTGGTATATAAAACTTGACCCCTCCGGGGGCTCTATCAAATTTTCGTTTTTGGAGTGAACATATAGCCTTTCGGTACACCTTGGTGTACGAGATAGGCAAAAAATGAACCACTTTCTTTTTCTTTAATTACAAATTATTGGTATAATTTTACAATCGCATTTGTGTCCTCATCGCGGCCAATATCTCAGAACCCACAATCTGCTGCCATTAATTAATGGGGGCAAAGCGATTTT
>NW_026916635.1:1440-2000 GCF_035046485.1 Aedes albopictus
GAGAAAACCAATAAATAGGGTAAATGTACCAATAGTGGTGCTATTAGTAGCTCCTCGTACTAAAATAATTGAATAAAATTGATAATACCTACCACGAAATAAAAAGTCTGAAAACGTTAATCGATAGTTTTCGACTTAAATTTGCTAAGAAAAATGTAAAAACCATTGTTTATTTCAGTTTTTGCTAATAAATCACTTGCACCAACTATAGATACATGGTTCCTATTATGGAGGTAAAGTTTAACAGTGGTTCCTATAGTGGCGCATCCCATTGAATTCTTATGGGACCCACCACTATAGGAGCACTACCACCACTATAGGTGCAAAGGAGCAAAAAAGTTAAGGAAAATAATTATTTAAAATAGGTTTTCCGCCAAATCCTGAACACAAAACTGAATTAATGTTATTAATTTGGTATGATGCATCTATTAAAATGCTATTTGCAAGCTTTTTGGTCGAAATAGTGCTATATTGCCACTACCACCACTATTGGTACTACCTCCACTAAGGGAGCTTTTACCCTAATTGTATTTCAGTTCGATCATTTCGCATCCTCCACG